>NC_135583.1:31730714-32033571 GCF_965152235.1 Eretmochelys imbricata
TTTCAGAATTTACAATTGTAGTATTTCACTGGCCCATTTTATAGATGCCTGAGGAAATACATTGTCAGACCTATGAAATAGTTTGGACATGAGGATTTAATGTGCTACATTTGCAAACTAGGAATTTTACTGAGTACACTCTAAACTATAGACAGAGTATGAAATGGTATTTGCTAATAGGCGCTGTTTCTGAATTGGTACCAATGTAAGCAAGTGCTGTAAATTAATCTGGAGCCCTGACCTGCTAGAACATCAAGTAAAATTATTGGTTGTACAATATTGTCCTTGTTTAACTATTACATACGACTGCCACGCCAAAATGTCTATTGTTCAGCACACTAGAGGAAAAAGATTAGTAATTTTTGATAACCTTCAAAAGCGACACCCCCTCCCAACACCCTATAATTCTCATTTTTATAGTATTTTTCTTTATTATTTGGCTATTCACAATGGGTGTCTAAACATTTACAGTCCTCTATTAACAGTGTTTCTTTCATAACAATCGCACACTTTCATTTCAATTAGAGCTATTCAGCCTTCCGTTTCCCACAATTATTGCAGGCCAAAATCTCTCAGACTGCCCCCTTTTCCTAGCACTGTTTGTTATAATCCAGTCGTAATCCAGGCAGAGTAAGAACTATATGGGTCTTTTAATAGTCTCTTGATATCTATTGCTTTTCGGAACCTCTGCTAATGTAATTTAGAACCCTATTTTCACTAGTTATTGACCAGGTTCATAAGCTTTCCCAAATGGATGTATATTTTCTGTAAGTTTTTTTGGGGCGGGGACAAACCATAGAGTCGAATGTGAAACATTAAACATCAAAATACACATTAATTGGGTTACATTGGTGCAGGAACTTCAACTGTGTATTAAGAGCTTTCCTAGTTAAGTAAAAAAATGTGTCTGTATGTATGTATATATATTATGTATAGAAGGTTTATAGGAAAAGGTAACATGCAGATTATGAATTATATTGACTTTAAGGGTAATTTGTTATAAACGTAAACAAACACATATCAAGGACAACACATTAAGTACAGTCACTGCACCTTTTGTTTATCTAGTATCTTATTTTATGGTGCAGAACTAAACAGTGTCCACTGAATTTAACTATGAAACCAACCAAATTGATTTTAGAAAGACTTCCTCAGAGTAACAGAATGATAAGCCATAAACTGCTCTTAGGTGCACTGCTAGATAAATCCTTTTAACAGTCTTCAGATCAGTTAACAGGGTAAGTAAATCACAAATCACTGTTAGCAGATTTATGGGAGAGAATTAATAGAATCAGACAAGATAATCTGATAGGGATAAAATTGCTGAGGAAACAGTCCTGCCTTATATTCGAGGACATGAAACAGTCTGATTACTAGGAGTCATTACAGATAGGTGAATTATGAGCTAAATAATCAACATAGTAATTCAGTATTTATTAATTCTTTTCTCTTTAAAGAACTCACAGATGCAAGCAAAAGCTTCTCTTTGAAGATACATTCTTTCTATATATTTTATTAGATGTAATTTACTATTTGCATTACCTGTATTTACTTCATAATTGAACATTTTGCATTCAAATTTATGTAATGCATTATGCTTGAGAATATATTTCTCCCTTATTAGCATAAATAGTCACTTACCTCATGAATTACTAACAAAGTTTATCTGAAAATATAGGTATATTTTTTATTAAGTGGAACACAAACATATGTACAATAAATTCTGATTTGCTGGTGCTGCTAAAGAAATATATAATCCTGGGCTGGGGAAATGGGTGAGGTGTGTGGGGAGAAGACAGCAAAGGAGTAGAATCAATTAATGCTTGGGTATGACAATTTGTACAGTCAACAATTTTTTTATCTTTAATAAGGAGTTAGTAACTGAAGGTCTTTCGAAGCAGCCACTGAAAAGAAGTCACCAGACAAGAGTTCATAGTCTCTTTTTTTTTTGCCTTTTTCCTCCCCACTAATCTTTATATGGATCTGTATAATCAAGATGTATGCCATGATTGTGTTTTGATCCTGCAGTCTTTACTCGTCAGAGCTCCAGTGGACCAAGTCCAGCTCCAACTGAAACAAACAGTTGAATGGGAACCACTCTAAATTCACATTTTTATCTTCTCTGCTTCTTTTCTGCATTTTTCTTTAAATGGTCTTGTATAATCCAGATAAATCAGTATAATTTAGGTTTAGTTCTGCAGTCTTTATTCAACCTTACTCAGGCAAAACAGTTATTGATTGCAGGATTGGGCTCTTGATCCCATTGAAATCAATGGCAAAGCCTCCATTGATTTCAGTGGAAGCAGGATTGGGCCCTTGACATGTGCAGTTTATTTATGTCAAAGGGTTGGTGTTTCAGAAAACGAACTGAATCAGCAGACCCACTTTAAGGAAAAAAGGTCTGCTCCCACTGAAGTTTAAGGCAAAACTCCCATTGATCTTAATTACAGCAGGATCACTCCCATATTCAGGTTTTTATCACCCTGCTTGATATTGTGTACTAATGTGCATGTATGTTTTGTTTGGACACACAAGCATGGCCGCCTGGGAGCATTCAAATGAGTCTGTTTGTAAATGTGGTACAGCAAAGTATTCTACTTTTGCCTCTCTTTCTCAAGCACTGTACAATCCATTTCTGTGACTACAGTTTTCTGCCCCCTCGTATCTCTGAAACTGGTCTTTTAAGGCTGAGAAAAATCTTCCTTTTAAACTCACGCTGAGTATCAACTTGGACTTCACTTGCTGTTGAACATCCTGTATTCTTTCTCCCATCAGTTCCTAGTAAATTTTATGTGGAATTCTGCATTAATGAATCCTGCCTCTCCTCTCATTCCAGTGTTGTATTCATGCTGCTGACTACACCATTCTTGCACCTTGGAAGATCATTTAAAGCTGGATAAAACAAATAAGATTTGTTTTCTTTTCCCATAAAGTTTCTTATTTGGCCAATCTGTGTAGGCCCTTCATTCACAAGCTCTGTTTATTTTTCTTTAAAATTTTCATTGCGAAATAAAAAACAGCTTGTAAAGTCAGGCTAAAAATACATTTTCATTTATTTTGTGTAGTGCTAATTCCTTTCCCCCCTTATCTCCCATCCTAGATAGTCATATTCCTTGAGCACTAGAAATTATGAGGTATTAACAGATGCTTCTCGTTTATTCTGCCAATGTGCATAACACTCTCTAGGCAAAGAGCTGGAGCACCAATGCTGTACCTGACCATGTAAGTATGTGCCATGTATTGGGAGCCAGAATTGTTTATGTGATTTAAAAAATCTCTGGTACCAATCAGTACTTTTTCAGCATGCTTACAATGTTCCTGGTTCTGTATTAGAAATATTCCTAGATTACTGATAAAACTAAAGAATTTCATGGGATATGGGAATAATTTCTCTTATCTAAAGGGAAGGAAAACACAAACATGCAGCTGAAACTACATGAGATTGCAAGGGGTAGCTGTCTGTACATGTTTTATGTTGATTGTTCATAGGTTGCTCATTTTATGTACACTTTTGTCTCAGTTTAAAAATCAATAAAGATATTTATGATGGAAATATCCATCTAAAAGAAATAAATACTTGAAACAAAGATTTTTAGCCAGCTGTGTAGAGGAATTTATCATTTATAACTTGAACCATTAAGTGAAGCTATATGGTATTTACACTGAAATCAACGGAACGTGATAAATACAAAATCCAGTGAAAACTCATGCACAAAGTTCATTTCAAAATTCTACAGAGACAAAGATAATATCAGTTCAAAGGTGAGAAATGAAGGACTTGTGTCTGGCAAAGGATATTTGAAATGTCTCAACAATCTAATAAATGTGTACACTGTATTTATATATATAGTCAAGAAGTCAGTCATTTGCTACCTCCTTTGTACTGTATTAAGATGTTTCAACCCACATTAGGTAGCATTGACAAAAGCTTGCAATACTGACATGAAAAGAGTGAGTTTTATTGGACATTTCTTTCAGGAATTCAGGTGTCACTAATAGGGGGGGAAAGCATAATTGGGGTGGTGGAGTTTCTTAGCTGTTAAGGGATTACCTGTTCTCTTTTATTAAAAGATCTGAACTTGAGTGAATTTTAAACAAATCTCTGTTTTAATGTCTTGAAATTAGAAATGGAACAGCCTGATTAATTATTTGTGATACACTGTCTTGTGTGGGACCTGCTGAGCAGCCTTCATTTGGCTTATTCAGCATAAATAATAAAGTACAATAATTGCTCATAGTAAATAATGTAAATTTCATAGTAAATTTCAAATAACTTACAAAATGCATAGCTCCACTTATGTGTCATGAAGGCTCATTACAATACAAAGTGGCTGGTTTGCCATTGCCTGTCCAGCTGTTTATACCAGGGCAAAAGTGTGAGGGCATGTGTAAATTTTACACCCACTCTGCACTCTTATTGCCCTCGTGTATCAATGACTGCACAAGGTGCAGGGAGCAGAGAGCAGGTCTAAAGTGCTTTATGGCACACTGCACAAGAGTGAATGGTACTAAAATAGTGACAGACCCTGGTCTAGTGATGAAAGCTGAAGATTAGAAGTCAAGTTCCTTGGGTTCTATTCCTTGCCATTGACTTAGGGTAAGACATTCACAACTTCTGCTTATCCGTCTATAAAATGGGTATAATACTTACCTACATTGCCACAGTGCTGGGAGGTTTAACGTTAGCTTAAAATCTTATGAGACACCCCACCCGCTCAGATGGAAGGTGGGGCACATACGAACAAGGTTTTATATCAGAGTTTAGATTGACCAGCATGTACAAAAAATACATACGGATTTTACATTACCTCCAATCCTTAATTATCCCTATGGGTGTGGCATGTATCTTCTGAGCATGTTTTGGGCATTAGGAGGTATAACTGATACTGGGCAGTTTTAGGACTAACAACTCTGCCCACTGAACTGAATGGAGTTGAGGGTTAATGATGTGAAGCCTGATTTCAGTATGTAAAGTGCCCTTGTTGGAATGGTCTTCTTGACTGTGAAGACACAACAGCGTCGGTCCGAGAATCTGGCAGCTGTACTGTTTTCACAACATATGGAAACTGTACTTCTAATAATTCAGTTACATTTCATTTGGTTTGATATTTTAACCTGATTTTGGAGGGGGGGAGCTATTATTCCATAGAGATTAAAATAACCTGTAATGTGCTGTATTGCTTTTTAAGGTCTTGATGCAAAGAAGCATGTGAATATATGTTAGGTGATCTGATTTCCTTTGGTGTCATTATTTAATGTCTTTAGCAACAATGAAAAGGAAACCCAAGATCAGTTTTTCCCTGCCCTCCCTCTTATGAATTAGCTTGCTGTCATGGGAGTTCTAGACAAGATTCAGTTCAGATTCGCTTCCATCTGGAACCCATGGCTGTGCAATAACTTTAATCCTTAACAAAAAGGAAATGATAGAAAAACCCATGAAATTAATTTTCACACCTGCAGTTGGAATTAATAGTGGCAACCAGAGTGGCATCCTATTTCAGTTCCCTGGAGGTGACTAACAATCCTGGTCATTAATAAAATACCAACCAACATAGGAATTTACCATCTGAGGGTTCTGCCATGAAAAACAAATGATCCCAAGGTACTCCTGCACAATAGAAAATGGCTTTAGTCATGTATTAGTCATTTTATCACAAGACTGTATTTTTGCACTAGGGGTTTGTTCTCGGATGTTAGAAGAGAATAGATTGGAACAACAGTATTTGTCTTGGTAATTTGTAGGTAGGTTTTGATTATGTTTAAGCTTTCTAACATAAGAAGGTTGGTGGATGATTAAGTGCAAGAAACCAAATTCTGCAAGTGTGTTTTATTTTTGGTGTGGCTCTGTGGTATTTTATTTCTGTCCAGGCCTAGTCAGTCTCTGCATGCATGAGACATGAGCATTAAAGGGTGGCACTTCCACTTTGGCTAGATAAGAGAGGAGGAGGTCTGCAAACTAAAATGCTGTTCGAAATTTTATGCATTTCTGCTTTTCTCTCCTAATTGCAAGGGATGAGATGCATTGAGTGTCTGCTTCATGGCTGGGAATCACTGTCCTGCCACTCTGCAATTTTCCAGCCTATCAAAGATGACATGGAGCTAGCAAACTGTAAAGCTAAGCGCCTACACTGTGGCTCTGAACTGCATTCAGAAGGCATTTGCTTCCATTCTTGGAGCATTCTTAATAGCACTTCAAGAGGTCACAGAGTACATAGGCACTTTAATCATTTTGCAGAACCACCTTTAGGTAAGAATTAAAGCTTTTATCCTATTGTGTTTGTTTAACCCTTCTCTAATCGATGTGCCTGGTTTGTTACAAATGTCTGAAATGAAACCAATTTCATGTTTATTCTATTGATACTAACATAGCTTATGAAAAGCAAAAAGCCATCATCTTTGCCCAAGGAACCACTCGCTCAGGATATATGGACATTCATAGGATTATTTACACATCTGGCAAACTCCAGGTGCCCTACTGCCACTTCTGAAGACAAAGCCTAAGTTTGTTTAAAAAACAAATGAACAAAAAAAACCAAAACAATCCGCCAAGTAATCAATAGGTAAAAACCCTATTTAAGCAGCAGCCCAGAAACACACGGACACTCCTGGAAGCTGAGGATGAAAATCAGTGTCAGGATTTCTCCAGAAATCCTGGGAGAATGATCCTTACTAGGGTTTGGGAATAAAACAGTTCTTTCAGACAGCAATAGTAAATTTGTGCAAAATGGGCATATGAGGCTCAATTATGACAGTTCTTATTACGAAGCACTGCTGCAGGGTTTATCTGATAGAAAGATTTAAAGATTGCCTATATTTATAGGTGGGGAAAAAATTGGAGACCTCAGCTAATTTTCTTCCCTTCCCTTTGGAACATTTAACAAGGGATCACTTACAAGGATCAGGTACCATATATAGACCCGATATCAATTTCCTGTAGAGCAAGGGGCAGTTAGGACAGGAAGAACTGAAGAGGGAACAACTGTGTTTCTACTGTCTTGTTTTCTTTGCTTCTAAGAACAGAAGGTGATTCCAAGCATTTGAGGAAGTGTTGTGGTTCACATAAGAAGAGATAACTTAGCAAGAGTGTTTTCTCCCAGTGTTTGTTCTGAGCACAAAATCCCCGTCAACAAAGTGACTGTCTAATTAAGGTGGTGTTCCAGATCAAAAGTGGTCCGAGTCTAAAAAGATTTCATTTCCTGAGCAATAATCCTGCAAGCCCAACCTAAAATCTGAATACCAAGCTGCCCCTAACACCATCACCTGGACTAAAACTTTGGTGACGGGAACTGAGCTGTTGCTGATACACAAGAAGTTTGCCTGAGTTGGGACTGAGTGAAAATAGAGTAAGCACTCCAGGATTTGAAGTCTTTAAACCATGATTTGAGGACTTCAGTAAGCTCAGACATAGGTGAGAAATTTATTGCAGGAGTGGGTGGGTGAGATTCTGTGGCCTGCATTGTGCAGGAGGTCAGACTAGATGATCATAATGGTCCCTTCTGACCTTAATATCTATGGATCTATGATTTGGCCCTTCAGCCCTTTGTTTCATGGGTGGTCCCAGTGAATTTGGGGGGTGGGGGGGGGAGGAAGAGAGGACTGGTAAAGAGGGGGCTCGCTTAGCACATTGCTGGATTGCCTGCTCCAGTTCAGCTGCAAGGCATCAGGTAGAAGCAAAGCAAGAGCCAGATACTCCAAGATTCCAGGCTGGGAGCAGTCTCCTTTATCATCAGTCCAGGGTAATATAGTAGGGATCAAATAACTGTAAGGTTTACAGGATTCTCAACCGTGCAACTTTCCACCTTACTCATGGACCCAGCAGAAGCCTTTCAAAAGCTCAAAGGAACCTGCTTAACGGAGGGTACGTTTACACTACCAAAAACCCATAGCAGCAAGTTTCAGGGCCCTGGTCAGCTGACTCAAGTTCGTGCTACTGGGCTAGAAGTAGCAATGTAGACATTCAGGCTTGGGCTGGAGCCCAGGATCTGAGACAGTCCCCATTCACCGGGTCTCAAGGCCCAGGCTCCAGCCCAAGCATCTGGCCCAGGCTCAGAGACTCCCTGCCATTTTTGCATGCACCCCCGCCACACACACACGGTTATAAACAAAGAATTACCAGCTGAACTCCTTTGTCTATTGCCCATACGTAAAACATTGAAATACGTGGGTTAAAGGACATGTGTATGAGGAACGGCAGGATGAGGTTCTCACAAAGGTTTAGGGTCAGATTTCCCTGGTCCCATGGTGAGAGGAGGGCTGTATACTGAGGGATACCGAACCCCACAACTCAGCTAAATCAGCAGGAGTGTGTGCCCTCAGCACTTCTCAGAATCATGACCTTAAACATGGCCATAGAATCCCAATTAGCAGAGTTCTCATCTCCTTTATATGCACATCCTGTACTTTACACCCAATCATTGTGTGCTTGTACAGGGCCCAGCTGAGTGGGATCCTGGTTATGTCTAGAGTAGCAGACACTACTGTAATACAAATTACTGATAAAATATATAATGTACAGTCAAACTGAGGGTCCTATACTAGTCCCAAGACAATAGCTCTAGCACACCAGGCTCCCCATGGCTGAGCAAGTACAAGCTGTGTTAGGATTTCCTGAGCTGGAGGTCATTTTGTGCATATCTGATATGCACCGGGTCAGATTCACTAATATTGGCATAAATTTCAGCTCCCTGTTCCAGGAAGTGCCCTTGTGCCTCAGCTGAGGGGGAGGTTTACCTTCAGGGAGAGCAGGCAGTGTTGTCATTGCCTCCTTGCATCAGGGCTCCAGTTACGGGAGCAGCTTTATAGTTTCTGAGCGAAGCTCTTGCTGGTGGAGACTCAGGCGGAGCTAGGTAGGAGCTCTGCCCACATCTCCTTACTAAGTGCCTGTGCCTTCCCGCCCAGTGGAGGGAAGTTACAGATGTTTCCTTCTCCTCCAACCTTCCCTTCCCCATCATGGGGGGACTTTATGCCTCCAGGGTCTGTAGCTGGCTATTTGCTAGCAGAAGCCTGAGCTGAATCAGGCCCAGCTTCCTTTGGAACGTCTGCTTCCTTTGCACAGTCTCCCCTCAGGCCTTCACTGCATCCAAAACTAGGTGGGACAATTTGTAGAGCAGAATAATTAGTTCCTGTCAGGTCAGTAGGTGAGCTGCGTAATGCTGCTGCAAGGTTCTTCCTGAATGTTTCCATGTTTGTGGAAATTTAATGAGGCACAAAAGGGAGGTCAAAATATGAACTTAAGTCCCTCCTACATCCTGGAAGAATGACATCCACCTTTTCTTTCATGAATGTCCAGTGGGTAAATATCATTTGAAACTTCTAAGAGTAAATGAATAACATCTCTAATAAAGTCTCACTAAAGTCATTTCAGTCATGGTCAATTCTAAGCAGAGTAGAGCATTCAGTGAAAGTGTTAGAGACCAGGCTGTGGGCAGTCTTGCCTAGTGGTTAAAGAAAGAGTTCAGCCTACCAGTTAGAGCCTGGATCCAGGGTGGCAGAGTCCAGGAATGAGCCAAAGGTTAGTATCAGAGAGACAGGAGCTGAATCCCAGAGCTGGAGGGTTAACCAGAGGCATAAGCTAGAGGCAGGGCCAAGGATCAGTACCAGAGAGGCTGGAGCCAAATGCCAGAGCCTAAGGGTCACCCAGGATTAGCAGAGAGGCAGGAGGTGAAGGGGAAGTGGGGCTGGAGCAGGAACCTGAACAAGGGCAAACATAGCTGTAGGCAAGATACACATTAAACAGCCAGAGAGCTACCACTGCTCCTGCTAGGCTTAAAAGCCAGCCAGCTGTCCTGCCTGACCAATCAGGTGGTGCAGTCAAGTAGCCTCCTGCATTGCCAGGAGACCAATTCCATGGCAGGCCCTGATCCTTGACAGAGTGCTGCATCAAGACTGTGATGATCCCCATCAAAGATGGACAACTGTCCAGGAGCCTGTAAATCTGAGGGTTATCGACTTGGACTAGGAATGAACCTTTCAGATGAGAAAACACTCTGATGGAAAACAAATTGCGACACAAAAGACCAGATTTTCAAATGGCAGTTCTGTAAATGCCGTGCAGGGTTTTTTTTTGCTTGTATGCCATGATTGCACGTACATGTGGAGGATTTGTGCATTGCTTGTATGCCATGATTGCACGTACACATGGAGGATTCAGTGACCAGTTATGTATTGAGGTGGTCAAATATGCAAATATCTTATTTACAGGTACAGATGTACTTCATGTGCACGGAGATGAGGTGCACAAGTAATCATGTGCACACATTTGCTTTGAAAATTAGGTCATTAGTGAATCATCCATGGGAATTTAACTGAGGAGAAGTGAGAGCTGCTGCTGCTTTTGTAGTCTTCCTTTCTTTCCCCTAGAAAATAATGATGCCCTCACTCCCCCTAACATTGCTACTTGCCATCAGCCATAATTATTATTTTCATTAGTTGTACTGTGGTATAGCTTAGTGGCTCCAGTCATAGATCAGGGCTCCACTGTGCTAGGTGCTGTACAGACACAAAACAAAAAGATGATCCCCCCCGGAAGAGCTTACAATCTACATTTAAGACAAGAGACAACAGATACAACAAACAGACAGGGAGTGCAAGGAAACAGGGAGGCACTAATTTCCTGTGATGTGATCTTGTCAGCTCTGACATGGTAAACAGGACTGAGGTGGGTCGTCAGGATGTGGATGGGAGACCTCGCAGGATGAGGAGCTGATGTTTCAGTAGGTGGCGCTCATGCCTCTGAATCATCAGTATTGAACCAATGCCCCAGCATGGGGCTGGAGTCGCTGAAGCGGATTTTGGGATTACAGGTAAAACCAAGTCTCTGATCTCTTGTGATCAAAGAGTGGCATGGCACTTTTTTTTTTTTTTTTTTTGGCAAGAGTAAGCACATTCTCAGTATCCCTGCCAGATCCCAATTCGGGTAATGGCATTCCGTTTGCCTAAATTCCCCCTGCAGATTTAACTGGATATAATATTCTTTTATATTTTCTCTCCTCAAGTGCACTATTAGCAGTACCTGTGTTTCAAACCAGAGGTGGGCAATATGTCTCCCATTCATATGGTCCTATCATATGGTACTGCTCTCTCTCTATGTCATACACAAGCATGCTTATATGTAAGATAAGATATGTAGGAAAGCGAACCTGGGACAAATATTAGCCTCTATAATGAATGCCCCACCAGGAAGCCAAAATACTGTTTCTAAAAAAAACCCTCAGTTTCATTTCTTGTAGGGTAAAGCAGAAATCAGCTTTTGACCCTGTGCAACTGCCTTTCTGCGCTGAATTGCTGTGCCATGGTGCTTTGGGGTCAAGCTGTGCAGTGAGTGAATGATCAGAGATGAAAGAGGTGATGAAGGAGGCCTCTTCTTTCCTTTGTCAGGAGCAAATCTTTTCCCGTTTCATCATCAAGCACAAAGCTGGAAAGTGTTGGAAACTTGAACGTGTCTTTTCAGAATGCAACGCAATCGGGTCTGAGGATGCACTTTTCTTTTTTCAGAGGGGGCTGCAGAAATTCTGGAGCCAGGGTCAGTTTTGAGACCACAGTGCAGAAAGCAAAAGGGTTTTTAATGAAAACCAGTTTCAGTTGTGAATACTTAATACTGCAGGCTAGTGGTAAAAGGATGATAAAGTTTTGATAGGGCTAATATTGGCTTTTATTTTTTTAAGGGAAAACTCCTCTCTCACTAACAGAAAAAGCACTTTTAATGCCAATATCAAAATAAAGTGCTCTTGGGACTATTGTATCATTGCAATATCAGGCTCGTGTTCAAAGAGCAAAAATAAATGCTGTGTTCACAAATGTTTGATACTACAGCTGAATAGCTTTCTACAAGCTCTAACCATGCCTTTTGTGCACTACATATGATATAGGGTGGGCGGGGGGAGGTTTTTGCTAATTTATTGACACCAGCTGAAATGTTTAAGAGCAGTCTTAGCAGGGTCACAACATGGTGCATACATCAGGAGATTTTGCAAATAGCAGAATTTCTTTTTTTTTTCTGGCAGCATCAATAAATTTGTTTGATGCACTTTAAATGTTTTAATTAAAACGTTATGTTAGCACATTTACTGTAAGTGATAAAAACACTTTGGAGGTGGTCTTAAAGCAATTGGTGGTTCTGAAATTGCTAGACTTGCACTAATAAATCAGATACAAAGTTCATAAATTGGAATGATTCTCTTTCAGTCCTGTGCCATTTCACAGATATTAAAGCTGCTTACTTTAATTCCTCAGTAATGTGGAATGTGTACAGCTGCTGATGTGACTTCTTCAGACTGATTGTTTAAGGTCATATAAACTCAGGCCGTTAGAGCACAGGATACAAATTCCCTCTTATTTTAATACTGTTTATAATTCAGTTCTCTTCCAATCCCTTAATCAGAAAAGAAATGTTTATTGTCTGCTTTTGCTATAAAAATAAGAAGGAATGCTAATAAGTATTTGAAAATTTAGAGGAAAAAATACACTAAGACACAGCCACTGGTATTACCAGCCTGTTCTTTAAGCAGGCTTGTTCAATTTGTATTTTAATGTACAGCAGTTGCTTTATGCACACATAGCATGTGACCATAAACAGTTCAAATTATGGGCCAAAGCTGGTATAAATTGGCCATTCCAATTGATCTCCAACAATTTACACCAGCCAAGAATCTGCCCTATGTCTAGTGGGTGAAATCCTGACCCCACTGAAGCCAATGGGAGTTTTGCCATTGATTTCCATTGGGGCTAGTGTTTTACCCATTATGTTTTTAGCAACTTTATCCTTAAATGTAAGTAGAGAAAAATGTCTGCAAGTTTGATATTCTTTTAATACCTGAATTCAAAACACAATAATAATAAAAACTTCAGAACAAATTATTACGATTGGCTTCTTTGCCTATGTCAGAAATCTTTACTGAATCAAATTAATACAGAATATAAATATTACAATTAGATTTCACCAAGATGAGCAAATAATGAATCTCTCTTCCTCCGCTCCGAAAGTAGATTTTCTTAAGAAATCTCTGAGTCAGCATTCCCTGCAAGATGAGATTTCCACCTCCCCACCCCCCCGGCCATATCAATAGCTGGGAAGTCAATGATTTCCAAGGATGTCATGGATAACCTGCAATACGAAAGGTAAAAGTTCACCCATTCCACTGTGTACATAATCTATTTCAGTCATTTGAAATAATATGTAACATGAAATTCTTTGGGTGGAGAAGATGACTAAAATTTCATGTTTCCTAATTGCAAAAATTAATAGATGGAAAGGTTGTTCCAAAATATATGGAACACTCAGTCCTACTGCAGATCTGATTCTGAAGCTGCACAAGTAACTTCATAAGTAAAAGGCTGGAATAGCTGCGTAGACCGTACTGGTGCTTGGATTGTAAGTTCTTTGGAGCAAGGACCATCTTTTTGTTTTGTGTTTGACAGAATCTACTAAATGAGTTCCCTGGCCCAGGTCTGGGACCATTGCAATACAAATAATAAATAGTAATACATGACAAGTTATTTTATGTTGTTAGAGGTCAGAAAAGCATCGAGCTAAAAATGACACCATCTTGTTCCATCTGTCTTCGATTCATATCTGTTCCCTTCCCTGAAGAAACCACATTTGCACCACCAGAGTGGAGTGGATTTTCTTCTGCCTCACACATCAACAAAGCTGTCAGCTAAAAACTAATTGCGTGATGCTGTGAGAGGCAGGAAAAATACAAGATTTTCAGATTCTAGGCTGGGTAGGCATATAGGAGAATCATGTAGATACTGAAACCTCATTGGACTTAATTGCAGGTAAAGCAGGGCTGAATTTGGCCCATTAATTCTATGCTGTGTGCTCAAATTCAAAATGCATGTCTGCCTATGCCACTATTCATTTTTGGAGATTTAGGTACAAAATCATCTATTCTAGGTTCTTAGGCAAATGTTTTTCGGTCATTAAAATTGTCAGTGATATCACAACCATCCCTATTAACCTGTTGATTGGTACCACTCATCCAAGAAATGATTGTCCCAATTATTAATGGGGCAAATTCATTCTTTTACATTGACAACTGAATTTGAGCCACTGTATTTTCATGATTCATATTTTGTGGTGGCTGAAGTCTTTAATGAGCAAGAGAAAGTGGCAGAAAGTCTAATTAATCTACAGCGGGCCTATTTTTGATTCCTATAATTGTTTAAAGCAACCACAAACCAATTGTTGCTACACACTAGCAGTGAGGCTTTCCTTAACAAACTCTGACAAAACCCTGCTAAGCATCAAAGTAGTTGTCAGTAGAAATTAATTGTGTTGGAGTAGCTTATGGCACCATTTTTGAAAGGGCAATACTTTTTAATATACTTCGCACAACTGAACAGACACAACACTGAAAGAAAGACAATAGATTGGGTCACTCCTACTACCTGGGGTTCTCATAATCAGTGTAGAATTTTGCATGAAATACCAATTTTATGCTGATATTTTAAAACCTGATAAGCATTAATTTAGTGTGGGTACTCAAGGGAACTGTTCATAGTAAATTTAGTTTCTTATAAAGTACGGATATTTTAATTTAAAAAAATGTTATACCTGGGTTGTATTTCAATATTGAAGGAGCTGTTCTTAAACAATAGAGTGCTTAAACATGTGCTTAACTTAAAGGACACGCTTAAGTCCCATTGAAAACAATGAGATAAATACATGCTTGCCGTGAAGCATGTGCTTATGTGTAGTCCTAGGTAAGGGCAAGAAAGGTGATTGTCAGTTCTTTTTGAAGCAGAGACCATTTTTACCATGCTCACACTAGCTTTTTCATTATGAATCCTGATTTTAATTTTAACAAATTGTATACTCTTGATGTTGGTGTAGAAAAGTTATCAAGCTGGATAAAACCGGGTTCAAAAACTATAAATCTGTCTGGACAAATTCCTTTGTTGTGCCACTCCACTGACTTCAGATGAGTTACACCGGTGATGATGCTGGCCCACTAAGTTTATTTTCAGTTATAGCATCAGATAACATGCAGTAGTTTAGACCTAGTTTCATTTTTGTCATGTGCTACACACATAAAATTTTTTACAAATGCACACATTTTCTATAATAGAGCAGGCCAGTCCTTAAAGTAGATTTAAAGCGGTGATATTTCACAATATAGTTTGTGACAAGTCAACTTCACCATTCCCTAAAACGGGATGTAGTGTCATCACGGAGTTCTTAACACCGTCTCAGTGCAAGTCTATGGAGAAGACATCAAGATGTCAAAATATTCTGAGGGGGGGGGAAGTGCCAACAGAGGGCTTCAGAGACAGTGCTATGAGGTGGAGATGAAGCAACAAGAAGTGATATCTAGCACCATATAACATTGCCAAATAAAGCCATATACAATCCAGTGCTGTGATTAAAAGAAATAAGAAATGAAAAGGGGCAACAAAATAATGTAATGTTTTGAACAGAAACCCAAAGAGTAAAGAAACTTTATTCTTAAACAGCTCTGCCACACTTAAGCACTGAAGCCATTATCAAAGGTCTCGTACAGAAGTAGTGAGACACCAGTGGGAAAACGTTTAATTCATGAGTATGAGCTAAGTAAATGGACAGGTAGAACAGCCAAGTGCTATACCTATTCCTGTTCTATTATGTCTGCAATGTTACTCCCTTCTTCCCCCCCCCCCAAGCGAAGAACATTAGAAGGTTTCCTGTTGCTCTCTAATCAGTACAATCTACAGTGCCACATAGAAGAATGTGTAACGTCTTTCTGCAGCACAGAGTAACACAGGGCAGTGGGAGGGAACCTCATAAAGTTGTGGGGACTTCCAAGAGAGGACCACATGTGCTTCAGCATCTGTGCACAACGGAGCTCAAGGTGCTGGGGCACATTTCCTGGTGTTTGTGTCAAGCTTAATCTCACAGTGAGCTCATAACAATAATTTGAATGAAGCGAGTATCTCTCTCGCTCTCTACATCCAGACTGAGTTACTCCATAATCTTAATGCAATGACGCGCATCTTCCCTCACTTGAACCCCTCCATACTGTTCAGTTGCCTCACGCATCAAATCATAGCTAAAAGGAGGCCCTGATCCTGGAAATGAATTTATGTGCGTGTGCCCCTGCACCATCTGCAGCTCCACTGACTGGAATGGGGATCTGCTTACTCTGGTTTCAGAGTAACAGCCGTGTTAGTCTGTATTCGCAAAAAGAAAAGGAGTACTTGTGGCACCTTAGAGACTAACCAATTTATTTGAGCATAAGCTTTTGTGAGCTACAGCTCACTTCATCGGATGCATACCATGGAAACTGCAGCAGACATTATATACACACAGAGACCATGAAGGTATTGTTTCATGGTCTCTGTGTGTATATAATGTTTTCCACGGTATGCATCATACACATTGTAAGGAGAGTGAGCACTTTAGATAAGCTATTACCAGCAGGAGAGTGGGGTGGGGGGAGATATTTTTTCATGCTTTGTATGTATAAAAAGATCTTCTACACTTTCCACAGTATGCATCCGATGAAGTGAGCTGTAGCTCACGAAAGCTCATGCTCAAATAAATTGGTTAGTCTCTAAGGTGCCACAAGTACTCCTTTTCTTTTTGCTTACTCTGGCTACACCTGCAGCCCTGGGGTCTTAGACTGTAAACCCTTTGCGGTAGAGACCTTGGGTAAAATTTTCAAAAGCACCTAATTCATTTAGGAGCCTAAGTCTCATTTCAAAAAGCAACTTAGAGTCAGATTTTTAAAGGTATTTAGGTGCCTAAATACACAGATAAGCACAGAGTGGGATTTTCAGAAATGCCTAGGGCCCACATCCACAAAGGCATTTATGCACTTAACTCCCACTAGGAACCTATCTTCATCTGTAAGTACCTAAATACCTTTAAAATCTGGCACCTTTGAAAATGGGACTTAGGCTCCTAAGTCAGTTAGAAGTTTTTGAAAATTATATTCTATGCCTTTCTATTTGTCCCAGTAAGTGTTTAGCTCACTATTTGGTGATGCAAAACTATAAAATAATAATACTACAAGAAGTCTTTTTGAATTCAAATCATCAGTGCAAAATACAAAACAAAATGAGGGTTCTGCACAGCACAGTAGATGAAAGATGGGGTTGCCCTGACCTTGTTTCTTTTTCTTTTTCTTTCAGTAGTTTCTAGTAAACTCTTTTTTTAGTGGTTGCACTCCCATCATCACCACAAGCGAGGTCAGTGGACATGGCCTTACATGACAGCATTTGCCTTTTACAAACAAGTTAGCACTAATTCCACCACTGGGGTAATTCCACCAAAGCCAAAAGAATTACACCAGAGATGAATTTGGCCCTCGTCTATTTGAATAAATAGTTAACTCTTCTCCGCTTGAAGAAGTGATTATTGAAAAGTTTTGTCTCCACATACAAATGCAAATGACAGCCGAAGAACACGTTAATGTTCATCTTTCAAACTAAGTACGTAGACAAATGCTAGTCATTAGAAACATTTCCGTGCATTTATATTCGTCTGTCCTCTAAAAGACTTTTCAGACAAATATGTCATCAAGATATTCAAAACCATGTAATCTTATCCAAAGTTTCATCTATCAACAGTACAGTTTTCATCTCTTGCAGCTGTGTGTCAGGCAGATTAGCCAGCTGATAGCAAATCGTGGGGGGGAGGGGATGACGGGAAAGAAGGCCTCTGTCATCCTCATAACAAGAAATACTGCAGGGGAGAAGAGATTGGTATAGAGTTGGTTTTTTAAAAGCTGCCAAAGAGCCCTTCACAAAAGCAGGGTCACGGGAGATTTGCAAAGGGATAATGAGTGTTTGGTGCCTCACTGCCTTTTGAAAATCTCCCGCCTGTAGAATGTGGTGTGTTCTTAAAAACAACATACTGATTACAATTGTATATCTGGTGACTGTGGCATATCATCTCCCTCCAACCTCAAAATGATTCAGATTAGCCCACCAGACCTCTTCTGCATTCAGAGATCTAAGAGGAACCAGATTATTCCCAAATTGGAATATTCTGAACTCCAGCTACATCCCTTCACCTTCCTCAAAGGGCAAATCCTCAGACATATTTCCTGCTAGGGGCAAGAGTAGCGTCAGCAGGATCACTTAAAAAGAAAAGTTTACCTCGACACTTTTCATCAAGCAAATGTTGCTCTTTCAAGGGAAGAGATGAGTGGTGACATATAAGGGCTTCTGATAAAGATACAAAGAGATGGGACTAAAATATACAGTAAAGCGTTGTGAAATGATTCTCCAATTTAGGATTCAATATGCTGCAGTTGTTGTATATGAGACAATGCCGATGAATCCATGCATACAAATCTGTGCATAATCTCTTCGTTTATTCATTTTTAAATAGATTCTTTCAAGTGAATTTTAGCATTGGTGAAAAATATTGGCTTGACAGCACTGAGGTATGAGACCAACATTTTCAAACAAGGGAAAAGGGTGGGCTTTCAAAGGCATGAATGATAGGCAGGGGGAAATGCCGAGCTGTTAGATACCTAGCTGCCATCTGTGTCTTTGACAATCTCTGCCTGGGTGCTTAAAGTTAGGCTGCTAAGTTCAACATTTAGGAAGTGGTCTGATTTTCAGTGTTACTGAGCAGCCCCACTTCTCATTGAAACCATGGCAGCTGAGAGCACTCAGCACCTCTGAAAATCAGGCCATTTCTAATTAGGAGCCTATCTTTAGTCGCTTGGGGTTTACCTTTGTTGGTCTGAAATCCTCTCTCCACAGAACAGATAACTGCACAAGCCGTTGGACTGCCCAGCCAATTGGCCTCAACCCTGTTCGGTGGGTTCTGTTCCCGAGGCAGAACGTTGATTTGGCCTCCATGCCCATTTAATCCTCCACAGCTCTGTTGTGATGGCAACACAGGTAGCACGGTGAATTCATTTTTCCTCTACTGTTACTCACACCTTCTTGTCAACTGTTTGAAATGGGCCATCCTGATTATCACTACAAATGTTTTTTTTTCTCCTGCTGATAATAGCCCACCTTAATTGATTGGTCTTGTTACAGTTGGTATGGCAACACCCATTTTTTCATGTTCTCTGTGTATATGTATCTTCCTACTGTATTTTCCACTACATGCATCCAATGAAGTGGGTTTTAGCCCACGAAAGCTTATGCCTAAATACATTTGTTAGTCTCTAAGGTGCCACAAGGACTCCTCGGTTTTTTTGCTGTCCAACATGGTTTCATTCTAGGCAGCCATCAGGGGATGGCAACTCCTTGTCATTACCATCGTGGGTTAGATTTGTACCAGTTGCTGTAGGAAGTAAAAAAGTTCGCTGTCTTGTCAGCAGTCCCCCTGAACTGATGAACTTCCCCCGTTTCATACCACATAAATCCTTCTTACAGGAGCACAATGATTAACCTTCAAAACCCTCCTCCCCTTGAAAGTTAGCTTTGGCTTGAAGCTTGGCTCAAAAAATCATAGCCTAGGAAGGATTATTTTTACCGCCTAATTTTAAGGGGAGGGTCGGGAGAATTAATTGGTTTGTTATAAGGCCTGAGTCTCAGCCCCACTGAACTCAGGGGCAGAACTCCCACTGATTCCAGTGAGAGAAGGATTTAGGGGCTGAGCTCCCAGGAATCGCACCATTTCGGAGGCTTCTGTTTTTTACACTCTTTATGTCTAATGCAAAAATAATTTTTTAATCCCAAAATTTGAAGGTCTCTAGTTCCTCACTTAGAAAAGTGCCTTTTGAAGTGAAAGGAAAGAAGAGGGGAAGAGGGAGGCTGATTTTGAAGAAGCAATACATTGTTTCAGGGCTTGTGTGTTCCTTTATTCTGCAGAGGAGTCCAGTCCGTAGGCTCAGTGCACATTCCTGGGAGCCTGACTGCCAGCGAAGGTCTGCCAGGCCAAACCCCCCCCCCCCCCAAAATAACCACAACCCACTTTTTGAAAAGTGCCCAGAGCTTGTATTTACCATCACGCCCTAATAGGAAATAATCCATGTTTTCAAATAAGCCTGCATGCCCAAATATTTATTTGCCAGTTAGAGCGTAATGGCTCCCAAGCAGCTGTTCCGGAGTCTTTTGGGTACAACGTGTAAGTTAAGTTCTATGTAGTTTGCAATGTGTGTACACCAAATGAAGTATTTACCTGGATAATTTAAATAATAGGCCCTTGTAAAAGCCTGTTTGCATACTTAAGCGGTCCTACATGAGGGCTGGATTCACTCCCTTCCCAAGACCCTCCATGCATGGAATGGGGGTGCAGTGCAGTGGTTTTTCCAGATAGTTCTCTGAGAATAGAGGGAGGCGGGTAGGCCCAAGTCAATATTATACTTCCATGTCTCCCCTACATCCATAGCAGGGAGTCCCCCTGCTAAGAGGGTGGGTCTCAGGGTCAGCCAAGAATCAGGAGGGGTGAGGACACAAAGCTGACACGTAGATACACGACTGCCGTGCAGAGGGCCCTGGTCTCTTGTGGATACAGGAGAATCTGCAGGATCCTGAGCTGGCCTCTGGCCCATTCCCCAGTAGGGCAAATCCAATTCAGGAGGAAATTCTCTGACATTCCCTCATACCCCCATAGGTTGCCCTGCAGGAAAGAGCAATCGTATTCTGTGTGTTTCCCTAAGGAGAGTGGAACAGCTTTGAGAAAGTCTGACAGCTGTCCATGGAAATATTTTTCTTTTAGTGTTCCTTTTTTTCCTTTTTAAATGCAACCAAATAGCACCAAGGGCCACGTATGGTATTGCACTTAGTCTGCATGCACATGTCCTGACACCGGACTGCAGTTTGTAAGGGACATCAACAAAATCTGTAAAGCTCACAGCCAGGGCTGGTATTTCCTCTTTCACTCATATCGTCAGGCCTTTTTCTCACAATGGCTGGAGTCAAGGACGTGGTGTCTGTCTTATCTTTGAATTTCCTGGTTTTTGTCAGTGAGAGTGTCACAATGGCAATGTTATTAGCTCAGCTGTGTGGATAGCAACACAAAGATTTTGCTAGTGCTCTCTGAGGCTTATTAGAAAAGGCTGCTTATACAATGTGATGTGATTGCTTGTACACCTTTCCCTGTGTTCTTCCTTCCCCTTTGATGATGTTATAATGAAGCTGCTTTCATAGGATCAGGGATCACGATAGACTCTTAAAGTGAAGACATTTGCTTCGCCCTCCCTCCGCCCTGGTGACAGTTTTACTATATAAGCAGGGCTTTGCTGGCAGTGGAATTGCAATTTGCACACGGTAAGTGTAATCAAAACAAATTTCATTCTGACTCATTACAGATGGAGTTTTACTGCATAGGAATTCACTGTTGGCCAGTTGCATTCTATAGCTCAGATCAAAAACTGTGTCCTGTCTGTAATCAGAGAGTGCTGTAAATTGAGCGTCCCATACTATACAAGCTGAGCTGCAGAGAGATAATGCAAGTTCAATAGCTTCTTAGACAGATCGAGCTCTTGATAACTGTGAATTGTCTGCTTCAGAGCGTTCCAGTGTTGCCAATAGGGAATCATCCACCCTTTCTCACTCTGTGAAGCTGACTCTGCTGCTGTAATGATAGAAGCTGTGGCCTGGAAAAGCTCCACACTGATTCACAGAGGAATCAAGGCTGTCAGGCTGGGTGGTTGAGGCTTAGAGAGGCTGTTCCTACAATATGGAGAACCTTCTTCCAGAAGGTGCCTCCAACCAACAGCTTGAAGACTTAAAGGAAATTTGACACTTCTAGATGGTGTGACCCAGCAAGGGGAAGAAATGGAAGCTGTGGGGAAGCATAAAATTGATTTCTCCAAAGACTTACCACAAGGAGCAAAGAAAGAGTTTCTGCCACATGAGAGTCTGACAAGAAAAGCCATTTGCCACTGAAATCTTAAAAAAATGTATTTAACAATTATGAATACAACAAGCTTTTAATATCTACTTCTCTAAACTGCTTGTGGGTTATTTGCTTTTCACCCACTAACCTACCCACTAATTTCCACAAAAAGACACAGGTCCGGCTTTTGTTACCAGAATTAGTTATTTTACTCCCAGACAAAGATAAGCCAGAGTGATTATCAAGAAAAATAAGGGGGAAAAAAAGAATCTGGAAATCTTAGGCATTGTATTAAAACAACAGTTTTTAGGGTGTTTGATTTACTATTCAACTGTGCACAGCTGCTGCTTGAGAAATAGGAAACATGCCAAGGGAAAGAGATGGGGGGAAAAAACAGAAGGGGGTGGGGGGAAAGGTTGTTTGCACAATGAACTAGTTAAGTCAACTTGAAAATTATTATTACTAACCCACGATGGCAAGCTGATGATGGATACTTCAAGTGGCTCACCACTCACCCACTGCAATGACACTCATCCTTTGATTTGACTTATGTAACTTCATTACAAAGATTTAGGCCTATCTGTCACCATCTCTTTGATTATTTTTAATAAGCTACCTGACAATCATTGCTTTCATTTCATTTCTTCCTCTCACATTGCCCCAAGACACCCTCACATTGATGTCATGCTACCTGTTGGTTATTTAAAAAGCCACCACTTTACTAATTTACCCCAAATCCTCCAAACCCTCAAAAGACAAACAAAACAAAACAGAACTATAGAGTCTGCTGAAATCATACAAAGAGGTGATCAAGTCCAGGTCCTTAACAAACCTAAACCACTTTCTCAAGTAGGAATAATCCATATGAGGTAGAAAGAACAACCCATGTGTTCCCACTGGAAATGTGGCCTTTCTATCTTTCAGCTTGTATTCATTGGTGGAAATTGCTAGTGGGCCAAGACCTCCTATCCTAAAGCTAACATTTATGGTTGAGTTATAAACTCCTGAAAGCAAAGTCTTATCTTGCAAATGCTAACAGACCTCTAGCTATGGGATTGCTAGAAGGCGTGGCACAACTCTATTACTAAAAATATAAATGAAAGATTGGTTCCTAGAATCTTTTCAGATATAACCTGAGAAAAAAAGAGAGAAATTTCCAAGGGCCCCTAATAGATTGTACTCTGACTACCACCATTTGCATCTAACACATTGTAAAAAGATTTCCTATTGTGTGATTATTCCAGAAGGCCATGGTATAGAATATTAGGCTTGAGAAATCATTTATTGGGCTCTTATCTTGCATACCTAATTGAGATGGGGGGGCACTGCATTTAAACTATAACTTGCAGACTAATTAAAGACAACAACTTAGTGCTTACATAGGGATTCCTGGTGATCTCATGATGACCTGCCTGCATTGTAAAGGGTAGATTAAAACTGACTGAATTATACCTTGTCTTTATTTTCCTAGTGATGTATGATTTCTTGGAGTAATCTTGCTTTATCCCCAAACCTATAAACCTTTGTTATTCAGGGTGACATAACCTACAGATGCCTCTTGGACCTTTTCACCTGGCTCCATGGAGGTCCTGTTTGTTAGAAGCCTTGAAGCTTATTTTTTCCTGTTGTACCTTTTCTCCAAATTGTCTTCAACTACCTATCTGACTAATAGGAAATCATCACCTTTCTAGAGGGAAAAGTGCAAATGAAGCAAATCATATATTGTATATTGTTTAGTTCATTTTTCTGGCATATAATATGTTTTCTAACTGAAAAGTCTAATTATCGTTTCCCAAGATGCATGTAATACAGAAGGTTATTTTATAGAATAATAGGCAAACAAATCTAGAATTACAAAATAAAAGCTAAAGTGGTGAGAGAAGGTAGAAAATATGTTTGCATGGTCCTCATGAATGCTATGGGCAGACACTAAATAAAAATAAGGGGAGTTTATTTGACAGTGTTATGAGGAGGCAAACTGGAAACAAACATTTGACACTCAAGCATTGGAATGTTGTAAAAATTTAATTAGATGGATACGTTAGTCATCCTTGCATTAAGGGGTTCATATAGGACTTACAAAAACACATGCTATGGTACTAAAGAAATGTTTAAATCCTTCCTGTAAATACCATTTCCCTCATTATTGGGAAATGTGCTTTCAGTGGGACCATTGACCATGTCTTTGTATTTACAAAATGTGGTTAGCAGGCGATTAACAGCATTAACAGCAGGGGTTTCTTGAACCAGACCAAGCTGCCCATTTTATATGGAAGTTTCTACAGCTGAGTTGTAGCCAAGTAGATGTGGCTGCTTGTTGGTTAGTATAGTTCATTAATACATGGCGTTTACAAGCAACCTGTTTCAGTAGTGCATCTGGGGAATAAAGGTGTGTCCAACTGTGTTCTGTGCAAAATGTTTGACTCAGAACACAACCGTGCTTGAAACAACCATTGGGTCAGTTTTCACCTACATTCATAAACTATCAGTGAACATTATGAACTCCTGAACCATCCAAAGAAAAACGTATTGCAAATTATTGCTTTGCCCGGGTAGCCACACACATTGTCAGAGGGTTGTCCACAGTATGTTTTGTGTTGGAAAAGGTCACATGGTTCCATCAGAGTCTCCATTATCCTTTATTGGCTGAGCCTACATCAGGTGACTGGGAAGGTCAGCTCAGCAGCAGCTGTTTTCATTCAGAAAGAGATGAGCTCTCTGCTGCAACTGGAAAATTCCACAAACAAATATTTTCTCCTAGCTCCTGCATGTGTGTGGCTGAATCTGGATGGCAGCTGACCAATACATTATCAATTTCTGTAATGCCCTAGCTGTTTGGAGTCGTCTTATTTCTAACTTTTGTTTCAGTCTATGCATTTATATCCCAAAGTTTATAAGGGAAAATTTATTTTCCTGTGATCAGACGAGAGAGTTGGCCCCATTGCCACAGCTGGTAAACCAGCAAACCCATTTAATCTAAAACTTGCTATGGGAAGAGCCCCATGTATTTTGCCTGTGTGAAATACTACAAAATAAAATGAAAAAGGACATAAACAACACAAAATGAACAACTCACCCTGCAGCAATGGCTCCTGTCTTTCAGGGCTGGACCCAGCTGCCCTCTGCAAGCCTTGTGACCTGGCACATGGGGTCACAGTGCCACTCACTCAAATGTGGCCCAGCTGCCCCCTCAGCAGGTTGACGGGGCCAAACCTGAGCAGCACTGAGCCCCATGGACCAGGTCACAACACCCATAGCTCCGCAACCCTTCCCCCAGGGTCTCCCACCCCCTGAGGGCAGTAACCAATTCTTCCCCCCTTGGGCAGCCCCAGGCGAGGAAGCAGAATATATAAGGGGGGGATATAGGAGGGGCCCCTGGGACTAATGGCAGTGTTGAGGTTTAATGGGGAAGGGGGGAATATTTAAGGTGGGGAGGGAAGGGGTTTTGGAGCTAATGGGTGCTTGGAGGTGTAAAGTTCAATGGAACAGGGGAAATATATAAGGGGGGATGGGGATGCTTGGGGAGGGATCACTAGGGATATAGAGGGGCATCTGGGGCCTGGAGTGTTCTATGGAGTTTGTGTCACTGAGGGGGGATGGAGCAGTGGGGTTTATTTGCTGGCTGCAGTACTGGACAAATTTCAGTGGGGAACCCTAAGCAGCTGTATTTTAGAGTGGCTAACTGAGCTGGGGGAGGTGAGTGTCTCAAGGCCTGGAATAATGAATGATGCTTAATAAAATGATGTAATATAGCTAAACTGTACTTAATACACTGTTTTTATTTGTTTGTAGGCATCTGAGGTATTTTATTACTGTAAACATAATAAAAAGAAATAAAATGAAATGTTTAAGGGATACATTCCCCTCAAAATAAAATTAAAAGTTATAATAAAGAAATCAATTTCACAGAGCTCTACCTATGGGTTCGACCCTGGGGAAAAAACAAGTTAATTTGGGGCCCAATCCAAAACCCATTGAAACCAATGTGAGTCTCTGGAGCAGACCCAAGAGCCTGATCTCTTTTTGAACTTCGGGGCCAGCAAACCAGTGACAAAATAAATAATTTGCAACCCCATTTCCAGCCAAACGTGGAAGGATATGTTCAGTTCTAATATCTCTGTCACACTTACACAACACTACGTTCTTTGGGCGCCTTCTACCTCACAGAACTGCCATGGCTTGGCTCAGAAGAATCTGAAGGATTTGCAGTGAGTTCTTTTCAGAGCACTATGCAAGGAAGGAGTTCAGATGACTTTCCCAATCTTTTTCTTAACGTGATCATTATTAATTCATTAACTGTGTTATTGTAGCACTTAGAAGCCCTAGTCACGGACCAGGACCCCATTACGCTACATGCTGTACAGCCATAGAACAAAAAGACAGTCCCTGCCCCAAAGAGCTCCCTCTCTATGGCAAATATGAGAACATGTCAATGTAAGTCTCTTTAAACAATGCACATTTAGCAGTAAATAAGCCAGGTAATATTTTAACACAAATATTTAATCTATTTTTATTTTAAAGAAAATGTCAGAGGCATGGGAATGTAAGAGTAATTGTAGAGATAGGCTATGGGGTAGGAAAAGAACGAAATACATAATATTATTGAATCATGCATCAACGAATATTTTGCCTCTGTCAGTGTGTTCGTGACTGTACATGAAATAAAAAGATCAATTATTTTTCCAGACTCCAACAGATTTGCACAAAGTCCATTAGTGTCTGTAACCATCTACAAGCATGTAAATGAGGAAGGCTCATAACTTTTGAGAAAGTGAATTCTGACATTAGAAAATTACATATGTGAACACTGTATCATTTCTCTTCATATATCAACACCGTGTCGTTTGTCTGCATATCTCACTTCCTTTTGCAGATTATTTCAGATTAGAATAGGCATCACTTTTAGGTGGAAGACAAACAAAAAGTCTACCTGTGAACTAGGACTGCATGTAATCTGATGCAGAGCACCTTCTGCTTTTGGACAGAGCCATAAAGAATTGGGTTCACACTGCTTCTAGCTGGCAGACAAGTGGGCAATTCTAGCACTTGTGAGAGGTGCAGAGTGACCAAGCCAGAGCCTGAAATCCTCTGTTTATCCACTGAAGGTCTACAGTGCAGGCAGTGGCAGTGTAGACCTCCCCACACAGGTCCAATCAATGTGCATCAAGCTTGTTCAGGAGGGACCACCTCTAGCAGTGGAAAGGTATTTCAGTTTTCATGCCCATTCATTTGTTGTTGCTCCCCTGGTCAGGGTTCTAACAAGGGTGCCAAACAGGTCAGACGTTTTGTGCTGGGGACACTTGTCCATGAGGAATTGGATTGAGACCCACTAACTCATTTCAGCCTGAACAGCCACTATTTTTGGTCACTAGGCTGGATTAAAACCAAATCTCCTAGAGATAAAGAGTTCTAGGTCCTGTCAGTAGTCTCTGGAGCCAATACAACAATCTCAACGCAACCCTCAAATCGACCGTTTTGTTACGTTTTAATCACGTAGCAGTGCAGTTGTAAGAATGATGAAATGCAAGCCTGGAACCAAAATACAGTACTGCAAACCTATAGGTACAGGATATCAGACATGCGTAAGTGACTTAGGAGCCTAAATCCCATTTTCAAAAGTCCAATAGGTGCTTTTGAAAATTATACCCAAGTTTTTAATTTCTTATCTTAGGCAATCATGGCCATACAGCAGACAGAAAGATGATGGGTAAAATTTTCATAAGTCAATGAGATTCATGTTCTTAAGTCACTTATGCCCTCAAAGTGATTTAGGCACCTAACTCCCATTGAAATAATTGATCATATTGATGTGGGCCTGAGACACTTCTGAAAATTCTTCTCAATGTCTATAGGCACTCATATAGCACCTTTGCACTTTGCTAAAAACTGATCGATGTTTCTCACTCTGTATGATCACTCAAAAGTTTGAAACTGTGATAGTAACATTAGTTAAACCCATAGCTACCTTAAGCTCAAAAATAAATCCTGACTGAACTGTAGCAGAAAAGAAAAACAGAAGCTAAGACATTAGGCTAAAGTAGTTCCATCTAATTGGAATCCAGTTTCCAAATGAGTTCTGGAAGAGCAAAAAATTGCTCTCAGGGCCTCTCTGTGGAATTCAGTAGCTGGTTTGGTTAATTACTTGAAAAGACAATGTTGAGAATGCTTCTTTCTTGGTGAGAATTGTCCAGTATTTGAGCTGGTGCATTCACCTCTCATTGGAACAAATAGAAATTGTATTTGCAATTAAGGACAAGCAGGGACTCTTGTAAAAGTTTACAGCATTTAGACTTTCCATGAAAAGGGAGTATTGAACTGAGAAGGAACATTAGCTGGCAGTATTACCAGAGCCATGTTTCAAAGCCAGATTTGAAGCCACGCTTGTTTAATGCAGAGACATTAATCACCAAAACGAGAGTCTCATAAACAAAGTAATCCAAACTAGTAATCCAGATCCAGTCCTTCTCCCTTGCTGAGCATTAATCAGTACACAACCTGGGAAAAGCAGGCCTGATCCTGAGCTGATGTAAATTGGCCTAGCTCCTTTGGCTGAGGATCTGACCCATGCTCTTGTTGTTCTGCAGATGAATCTATTTCTGCTGAAAGCTTAAAACTAGGCAAAAATAAACTTTGCCAAGGAGACAGTATAGAATAAGTAGCAGCAAAGGCAGCAGAATAAAATTTTAGTTGTCCAGTTGCAGGAGCAGTGGAATAAATGGATATATTATAGGACTGTCATCTGGAAAAAGCCAATCAGTGTTATCAAGACCAAATCAATTAGTATCTGCTTAAATGATGAAAAATCTCTGCGTCCAAAGAGAAACATCCTTCAGTCTGTTGAAAAGAAGTGGGGAAGGGGCTGCTGTAACCACTTTTGCCAAATGCCAAGTATTCCTGATTTGTACCTGAACCATTCCCATCAGGTGGCATTTACCACAGCTTCATATTTTCTGCTACAGTAGCATCATTTCGCTATGTAAAGCCTCAGCCACTCTGGACAGCCCGTGTTGACTGCTACAGTCTCAATAAAATGAATAATTAAATATCTCCCATTCAGGCTTATTATTTGAAAGATGAGAGAGAGAAATAAGCTACAAATAGGGATGCTGCTAATGCAGTTAATGTTGCTTATGAGGAAAACTGGACTGGAGCTGTGGAACAACGAGGGTTGGATTCCAATACTGCAATTACTGTGCTATATAAGCAACATTTCAGTGCCATATCTGTAAGTTTGTGGGAATCCATCTGAAATAGACAACTATTTCATGCAGGGAGGAATGAAGGGAACTATTTCCAAGTCAGTCTAATAGCCTAGTCTGCAAACAATCTCTCTCTCTCTTATTGCTGTTCTACCCTTGTCTCTCCTACTTGGCAAGTTGCCGGGATTTTTTCCCCCTAGCAGCAGCTGTGCACACTTGAATAGTAAATCAAACACCCTAAAAACTGTTGTTCTAAAATCTTTTCAGAGATTTCTCTCCTCTATTTCTGGTCTCTTTTCTCACTAATAATCATGGCAATTGGCAATTTTTTTCTTAGCTGGTACTAACCTAATTTTGTGTTGCAAACAACTCAGCTCAACATACCACAGCATGTAGCAATGGTAAGTACCCTTAAGTTCTTCAAGCCCATCTCCCTGCTGTTGTCATCTATTGTACATTTGCTAGCATTGTGTCCAGTCTAGTTTTCAATGTGCTCCAAGAAATGGGGCTTCTATCACTTCTCCTGGGAGACTATTTCACTAAAGGGAGTGATTGGATAATGGCCTTGATCCCCACCTTATATAAATCAGCATTGCTGTATTCACTTCAGGGGCGTTAGCTTGATTTATACCACCTGAGGACCTGACCCAAAAGCCTTAAATGTCAATCACTTTACATTTTCAAGACTATTTTCACTCTAAAAAGACCTAGAGAGTTACTTAAAAAAGAAAGTTGGAAATGAAACCTCAGTATACCACAAAATTATGGCCATGTCTCTTAGAATGCAATGCGTTGTTATTCCACTCCATTATAAATGTTCAATGATGACATACACCACTGACCCATGAATCACAGTGGACACATGTTTATTTTGGTTTTTATCTATAATGGATTTCAGAAAGCTCAGAGTTGGGTAAGATGGACTGAGTGATTGAGAAGTCAGTTTTCTGTCCATTTACCTAGCTGCTTGTTTGTTTCTGGATCTTGCAACTATTGAATGAAAATTAAACCTGTCACACTCACTCACGCCATCTGTTTTAAAGTAGCCAATTCAGGCAAAAAATGTTGTTCCAATGTTGCCCCTTTTTGATTTTCATGAGACAAAAAGTCCATGGATATTGTCTTCCTTTAGTCCGTCTGTGAAAGTGACGTGATTGTGTAGTTTTGGCTGTGAAAGGACAATGTAGTCTTTATTACAAAGAAAACCACAGTTTGAAAACTAGGAAAAACTCTGATTCATCAGCATGACTCATACACACAGTATATAGTCTGTAATCCCCTTCAGCAAAGCTGTAAGACTAGAAACATGTACATTCTTGCAAAGAGAACATATTTTTCCCAAAATGAATACTCCTTAATAAGGGCCCTATCTTGGTCTCTTTGAAGTCAGTGAAAAAACTCCCATTGGCTTTAATGGGAGCTGGACTGAGCTCAAAACACAGGAATAAAGTCTGCAGGTGCCATGCAAAGATCCACAAAAATGATTCAAATCAATATCTGATAATGTTATCATAGGATATGGGAAATTTGATTTCTAAGAAGCCTTTTTGGAGGTCTAGGAGGACACGTTACTATGGGTATAGTCTCATTGTGACTAGCAAAGCTGGACCTTTCAGGAAATGAAAATGAATAAGTCTCACATTTTAAGAGAGGTTTTTGACAGGTCCTCAACCCCAGCTGGTGTTTTTAAAGGTGGAGCATTTTCAGCATATCCTAGACACTCGATTACAATAACAATTAGCTGTGAAAACATGCCCTTATTTGAAGGGATGAAGTTAAAATGACTCTGTTATTGGGGTTAAAGAAACTTACATATCGAGGAACTGATTCCTCACTGTTACTCCATCTCCAGATTTACACTAATATAGCTGATTTCAACAGAGTGATACAAGCGTAAAACTGGAGTGACATATTGGAGAATCAGACTCACAGTGTTAGCCCTTTCCACAGCAAATATCTCTGCAGCTGCAGACAAAAGGGTCTTTGCATCCATATTAAACTTGAATTCTTTTCAATGGAGCGATAGAATAAATACTGTAGCAACCTGCATGGAACTTGGAGGGAGGAGCACTGGTTGCAGGAGGGAAGAATTTGGAGAGGTTACCAGGAAGTCAGTCTGGGGGCACTTGGCTAAAAGTCACAGCAGTTGCAGCATCTCTTCTAATAAAGAGTCAGTTTAGTTTTATAAGCACGGGTTCCTTTCCTGTTGTTACCCAGCATGTGGCACAGGAAACAGATTGTACATCGCCAAGTGTCCCGTTTTCAGGATTTATGCCATGACTCTGATCAGGTAAGATGCTGACTCTCCTCCACTCCCATTGATTTCAGCTCTCTTCCAAATATGGGAGCAAAGGGATGAATGAGAGTTGAAGCTGCTCAGCACCTCACAGGATCAGGCCTTTGTGGGGAATTTATCTCCACACAGAAATAAATATATGTAGCAATTAAGGCCAAGATTTTCAAAAATATGATCTTAAAGTTAGATTCCTAAGTCTATATTTAGGCTCTTAAATGAGTGGCCTGGTTTTCAGAAGTACCGAGTACCCAGCAGCTCCCACTGAAGCCAATGTGAACTCAACACTTTTGAAAATCAGGCAACGACATAGTTAGTAGTCTAGCTTTGGGCTTCTATTTTTGAAAATCTTGTCCAAGGCGCTCATCCTGCAAGGAGCTCAGCTCCTTCTGTGAGATGCTGAGTGTTCTCAACTCCCATAACATTCATTAGGAACTAATAGCAGTCAGCAACTTGTACAAAACACTCACCAGTTAGTAGGATCACCAGTTAGTAGGATCTGGACCTATCCTCCTTTAAACCTAGTTGTGAGCCTTCTGATATCATTACATCATACTACAGTAGTGACCAGAGGCCCCAGTCAGTATCAGGGCCCCGTTTTGCAAGCTGCTGTAAAAACATGATGTTTTTATTAATATGAATATATGGTCCCTGGCCCAAAGAGGCTACAGTCATAGGCCCCAGTCCTGTAATTGGACCTTTGCACTAGTGGAGATCTGATTGTAGGCCTAAGGCCTCAGTTTACCATCTAAATCTTACAATTTTACCCCTTTCCATGCATCAGAATGATCAGATGCATCATTAGTTTCCCAGGCACTAACATCTAAACATTGCTGAGTGGTTAATGACTGTATTTAGAGAGGATTTATTTCTGAATTTCCATTAGTGACTAACTGAAAGGGTGATTGTCTCTCCATGTTCCACACCCTTTGATATGGAAATAACATTCTTTAATGCTTGATATAACTGATGCCATTTTCCTGATATCACGGCAGGTGCTGAAGTGATGGTTAATAGCACTAAAGAAGCAAGGAACACAACTTGCTGGTAGAATACACTATGCACTTCCCTACTTCCTCCATGAGATACACATTTCCAGTTTCAGAGAGCTCCTGAGTTTTCTGTGCAAGTTTATATCTAGACTAAATGATTGGCCCTCTAGCAGAAAACTTGCCAGCCAATCAGAAAACTGTTTATCAATATAAAAAAGGCATAATACAAGAGACATACATGGTGGGAACTGGCTTAGATTCATAAAACAAAGAGCTGAACTTCCCACTAAAAACTCAGAATTTTGACTACAGTTGGTCAGGAATTTTTCAATAAAACATTTTTCCATTGGAAAATAGCAATTAATTGAAACTGTTCATGGGAAAGAGGTTGGTGGATCTGACAAAATTTCCCATTTTGAATTTAAAAAAAAAAAGTTTAGAAATCATCCAGATATCCTGTTTTGACAGGAAATTCCATTTTTCATTTCAAAATTTAAGTTTATTTTACTATCAATGATCTTTTTTAAAAAGGGGAAAAATCAAATCAAAATGTTTCAACTGACCAGACCTTTTTTTCAGTTCACAAATATTAAGGTTTCAAATCTTCATCCTGATTTGGGATAGGAATTTTTTTTGAAATCGCAAAAATTCTTGCAGGATGGGAATGCTGCTTCCCACCCATTTTTAGTCAACCTCTTTTCACCATTATTGATAGTCACCAAGCCTGCACTTACTGGTGCCAATGGAACTGTGATGAAATACTGTGAAGAAGGTCGTTCTGATTGTATCTTGAGCTCAAAGTACCAGCAATCTCATGAGACAGCCTGCTCTGGTGGAGCACCAAAGCAGTTATATCACAACAGAGAATCCAGCTCTCTCAGTTCTTGTTGCTGTGTTGAAAGTCTTCTCTCTGTTCTGAAGTCTCTTAGAAATCCTTGTTTTAGTGTAAAATTCCTGGTTGTAGAAGTTTCACATTTTCCCGCTAAGCACATCAGTGCCACTCCTGGATAGATTGCTGTTATTTGGCGCTTAACTAACTGCTCTCTCTAAATTGTAACTTAGTTACATAGTTATCTCTCATAAATGCATAGTTTTCTTTCCTTGTTCATCCATCATTGACTGATCTGGCTTTGGTCAGCAAAGGTGATATACTTTATTTGGGAAGAAAAATGGGGACATTTTAAAATCCATTGTAATACACTAGAACAGGAGAGATTTTTGGAAAGATACAGTGAAAAAAATCAATTATTTTGGCTGTATATATATAAATAGGGACAGAAGTAATACCCCTGTATGGGACTGAGTACGCAAACACAGATTAATGTTTGTGCAAATCTCCACGTGCAAATGTGTACAGGAAACTTTGAAAAATTGGCCTTTTATATTGCCTGGAGGTGACAGCTGTATGTTCACCTCTGCAACTGATCAAATATTTGTATGCAGGATTCCTGCCACAGCAGGTTCACTTTATGTTAATTTTATGTTTGCCCAGATAACACAGTTAAACAGAACTGATTTCTTACAATTTTACTGCATTGCTTCCAGAGCCTGTGGGAAGAAGGGGGGGCTGGATTCGGATGAGGGAGTGGTGTGGGGTTGAAAGTCTGAGCATATTAATGTCAATGGGAATTTTGCCATTTATTTCAATGGGGATAGGATTTCACCCAGCATTTCTTGTCTTCCTGACAAGTGCTTTGGAGTGATTGAGATGTGAATCTAGCTGCCCTGCATCTGGAACTCCAAATGCAGGACTAGTCTAGAAGCTCTGAACGTGTATTGGCTTCACTATTACAAGCATGTTGAAGCACTATGAGCACTCAGCCAGTTTATTATCATTTTGCTGCCACTGCTTCCGTTGACAGCTTGAGGTACAAATTCAGAGCTGTGATACCTGGAGAGTGTTATGACTGGCCTCTGTCAACAAGAGTGAAAAGCACTGCTCTGTAGCATTATTGGCCTCTCAGCAGCATAATTCTGCAACCAGCAGTTCTAGTTTTCATATTATTACTTTATGCAGTTCTTGTCATGGAAATGAATATATGCAGAGGATATAAAAGCGTTCCAATGTCATTATTTGCTATACGTTTCCATTTCTCATTCAGACATTTAGAACAATTTCTCATTCTAATGGAAAAAATCAGTATTTTCCACCATTCCCTTTCCGGGGTTTTTCACTATATTACAGCAGAGTAAATGCTCCATGTGCTTGTGCTCTTAATTATTCCAGTAAGCTTTTGAATATGTACTAGTAGAAAATTTGTTGCATACAGAAGGAATTCTGCCTTCTTTTCTCAGTGGGCTAGATTGTGACACAAGGACACAACTCAATGTAAGGAGTGGCAGGTAGCATGCCTATCCCAGGAAAGGACAGCCACAATACCCTCCCTTCTCCACAGCTGTAGTAAATACTCCATCCCTGTGCTGGCTCAGCTGTGCTGGCTGGTGCATTGGCTTGACTCAGCCCTCTCCCCCACCCATTCGCTGCTGGCAAAGCAAGCAGGCACACAGGATCTGCTTATTCCTGTGTATGGTAGCCCAGTGTCTGAGTAGCCAACACAGGATTCTTACTCCCCCCTCTCTAAGCCATGATCTAGCCAGATGTGTGTGTGTCTATGACGCTAGATTCCCATTCAAGTTCATGGGGATTATGCACATAAATCTCTACACACTGAGATGAGAAAATACTCTACACAATAGGGAAGGAAAGGTTTCAGAATGTAGTATGAAAACAATGAATATTTAAGGAAAAATACAAATAGCAGAGCACCATAATGTGCGGTTAGAAAGGCCAAGTGCTAGTCATTATTCAGTTTTGTTCATGTCTTTCATCCAAACATGCATATGAAAGCCAGAAGCAAATAACATTTTTACAGGGCGGAGGGTTTTTCATAATTAGGTTACATTAAAAAAAAATCTATAGAAAACTGAATGATCATATTGTACCTACATCGACTGAGAGCAATAAATTACCATACATCCAAGTCAATCATTAATCCAGATCTAATGTATAACTGTGGCAAACAAAAGATAGACCTATTGTGAATTGTTTACAATAAAAGGTTACATATTAAAACAGTTATAATCATAACCTTCTGCAAACACCCCCTTCAGGAGGAAAAATACTGGTTTCAGGGTTTTTAATAATATGGGTTGACTATGTGCAATGGAAAGTGCCATATGTAACAAGACCAGTATATAATCTCTTATTATGGAGGGGGTTTTACGCAGGAAAAAAAAAACATACACATGTAAAAAAATGTTTCACTGAAAACAGAATGTTTTATTTAATCTGACCTAACAATTCATTTTAACCCCAGGAAGGTTAGGTTGGTAACATCACATTGAGCATCATTCCATTGAATCATAGGTATTAACTGTGAGCTCCAGCGAAGACTTGGCAGGAGGAGAACGTCTGCATGTTTCAGGTGATTGATATTTGGGACAGCAGGCCAACAGTTTTACATCAGCTCTTGCTCGTGGAGATTCACAGCCTGGCCCTAGATTTACAGATTGAATGTGCTACCTCTAAAAAAATGCCAAGATGATTAATTAAAAAGAACACCAGCACCCACACTGAGCTTGTCTCCTGAAGGCTTCAGAGTGCTTAGCCAAGGACGGTTTCAGTATCTTCCCAGCATTTTACAGGCATGGAAACTGCCACAGCCAAGCTAACTGGTTCCTCAAAAATAGCACAGACAATTTTTGGTAAAAAAATCTAGACACCACTGACTTCCAGTCCTGTGCTTAAAAAAACAAAACCTTTCTCTGTATCTCAATTGTTGAAGCCAAGAGGAAAACTGAAATGGAGAAATAATGAAGACCCTTCTGAGTGACACAGTTACTTCTTCAGTAAAGTGTGATGACTGAGAAATGGAAAACGTGCAAGTTTGGACAACACAAAACCAAATTTCTGAACACATCTGCACAACACCAACTCCATCACACATGCACACCACTCCCTTCCCCTTTCCTCTTCCCCAATAAATTGTACTATGTGAGCACAAATTTCATGGCATACACAAGTGCCAGGATACTCAGGACACCTTCTACAGTGGTACTTAGATGCCACAGTGATGGGTAAAAATTGAATACAATAGACAGAGATAGCTAGATGGAGAGGTTTCAGAGTAGCAGCCATGTTAGTCTGTATCCGCAAAAAGAAAAGGAGAATTTGTGGCACCTTAGAGACTAACAAATTTATTTGAGCATAAGTTTTCGTGAGCTACATCTCATTTCATCGGATGCATACAGTGGAAAATACAAGTGGGGAGATTTTATATACACAGAGAACATGAAACAATGGGTGTTACCATACAGGCTGTAACAAGAGTGATCGGGAAAGGTGAGCTATTACCAGCAGGAGAGTGGGGTAGTAGGGGGACCTTTTGTAGTGATAATCAAGGTGGGCCATTTCCAGCAGTTGACAAGAATGGTATGGGAGGAAATAAACAAGGGGAAATAGTTTTACTTTGTGTAATGACACATCCACTCCCAGTCACAAGTACTCCTTTTCTTTTTGCTAGATGGAGAGAACATGCTCAAAGCACAAGCTTCATAATGTGCATGAGATGCAAGCTCCAACACAAATTCCATATCATGCCTGCATAATGCGTTGCATGGTGTATGCAAGCTCCTTAATGGATGTGTGAGCTGCAACTACAACAAAATCTTCAATGTGTGTAATAAAAGTTCAACAACATGTTTGTAACATAATTCTTATGCTGTTCACAGGGTCAAAAATATGGGTGAGACCTAAGTTCTCTAAAACATGCAGAGCACAAATTTCACTATGCAGGAAGGCAACACAAATTCCATGGTTTATACAACTTCCATTACCCACTTTCCTATAGTCGAAAACTGAAAGCCTCCATTGCCAAGTACTTCAGAGGAGTGACCGATGTGTCTGCCCAAAGACATTGGGAAGGTAAAGACTGACCTGCTTCCTGTCATGAGGTGCTCAAAACTGTGCATCTCATACACAGTAAAGGTGCTCTCAGAAGAGCCTGGTTGGAGGTGCTCTCCTATTCCAGTCAGTAGGCATCCACATACAGCCAGATATGGAGCATAGTCAGGCTAGCATAAATACACTTCACCATAGTAACTAGAGCTGGAGTTTCTCTGGCTGTTGGTTATTGCTGTTTTGGACATAGAAGCCACAAGGGCAACACTAGAGTGGACTAGAATGTACTGGTAAAGTGGTCAAATAATTTTTGACTAAACTGTTTTCTGGCAAATGTTTCTGTTTTGTTGAAACCAAAATGTTTTCCAAAACACATCTTGGTTTCTAAGGTACAGGCTGGAATTTTGTAAAGGTACAAAGGAACAAGAATGAGCCACCCTAGAATAGTCAAAGGATTAGGGCACTCATCTAGAATTTGAGAGACCAATGTTCAGGTCCCTATTTTGAGGGACTGAGAAGAGACTTGAACCTGGGCCTCTTTACATCCCAGGTGAGTGCCCTGATAACCTGACTATTCTCAGGCAGGTCTTACACTCTTGTTTTTTTCACGCAACATTCAGAAGGTTTCTGTTTTGTTCCACATCACAATAAAAACAAATTTGAAAACCTCAATTTCTTTTTTTGTGTGAAACTGAATTGTTGTTTTCCAGCCAGCCCTAATCAGCATACATAGACTAGGAAAATCATTGCACCTCGATCCCCTGTTGATAATATAGAAGGTCTTTCAAGACCTCATATATTGCAGGCAATAGGGCAGGGATGTGAGTCAGAATCTCCCATCTCAATTTCACTTGAGTAACTTATTCCCTTGGTTTCAGAGTAGCAGCCGTGTTAGTCTGTATTTGCAAAAAGAAAAGGAGTACTTGTGGCACCTTAGAGACTAACCAATTTATTTGAGCATAAGCTTTCGTGAGCTACAGCTCACTTCATCGGATTTAGTGAAACCTAAGTGGCTGTTACAGCTCAAAGCCCCAGGGTGCCTGTGTTCTTTAACACATAACTTAATTTCCAAAACAGATAATTGCAACTAAGGTTCGAAGTGTCATCCTTCCCAAGAGACTCTGATGAATATGCAAAAATTGTAATGATCAGTGTGCACTGAAACTAACTATACTTATACTGCCAATAGGGCTTATATAGTTTCCCCCCTTGTCTATAGCTAAAAGAGGTCATCCATATACCTGTCCTAGTGTAGACAGTCTGCTCTGACCTACCACCGGATGACAGATCAGATCGTTGTAACGTATCACAGATCACCTCTGCACAGAACTTCCAATCTGAACAGCTCAAAACTGACTATAGGATCATGATGCATCCCATGCTCTCTATGGTGGCTAAATCTTTTCTTTTTCTGGCCCTTCTCCCTTTAGTTTTAACACTGACCTAGTTATTTACATGCAGTTTGTGTGCTACAATGTGTATCAGTTGTGAGTTATTTTACTATGCACAGATTATTTATCAGCTTGCTGTGTGATGCCGGCAACAGTATTTATTCACAAGCCATTTTAACTAAAATGTGTTATTCTATAGTGATGCCATCAAAGCTGAGAATGGAAAAACGGAAAATGTACTTTCTTAATTGCTTTGATATGCATATATACACCCATTCAAGAGAAAATGCAGTGCAGGGACATTTACAACAGCAGCAAGAACAACAATTTGTGCGTGTGAATTTAAAAGGCCTTGTAAAACGTGTCCTCCTGATTGCTTTTTATACTTAGATTATACCTTATATTCATGCAAAGTTAGAGCACATGCAGTGACCCTGTGGCATTCCTTACTGTCTCATCAACATTGCTCCTCCCTGACGTAAAGGGACAACCTTCAGACATGTCCAATGGTCCTTATGTTCTTGGCCTGTCTGCTGAGACATGTGCTTGTCTAATGCTGTCTTTCCCTTTGTCGTATTTGGTCTGTCTTCTCTGACCTAGACAGTAAACTCTTTGGGAGAAGGGAGCATGTCTTTTAATCTCTCTGTATGGCATGATGGACTACTATGATGCTGAATAAGTCACACATAATTAAATAATTGGGGTGGAGGAGGACAATGTAGTAATAGCGGTGGTTCTGCACTGTAAAGCTTTTAGGCAAGTCAGCTGATTCAAGATGGTTGCCTGGAGCCTTTTGGTGACCCATACACAAAGGAAAGTCTTTAGGATAGGCTATGGGTGTTGCAGCGGGCTCTTCTCCACCTCTATGCTCTATTCAGCCATTTGGATTCTAGATCTGAGTAGTTTAGGATTCTAAAATCCTTGAGTTCTGGCCCTGTACAGATTTCATAACTCTTTCCACACCTTTCCTTTTTCAAATTTGAGGTCTAGACTATGGGTTTACCAGTAATCCAGAGATAGGTGCACTTGCCCTGCCCCAGGTGTGGACCAGGGACAGAAATGTGACTTAGGATATCACCACCGTAGGGGGAATAATTTGTATCAACCCTTTACCTGGCACCAGCTGTGCCCAATGGAGTATTGTGGGAGGGGGCAGAGTCAAAGTTCCGATTACTCCACTGCCTTGAATAATCCCCATCCATCTGCACAGGAGAGGGATATCAGCCCACAGAGGGTGCTTCCCTCACTAAACCGTAATCCATGCCTGCATATGAGCGAAAGGGATGCTTTCTTATTCCCCTGTCTGGGCATGTGGGGCATGCCACAATCATGTTCTAAAAGTCCCCTGCAGACTGTAAGTTTGCTTTTGCCAAACATGAGCCCTTCTTGTACAACACAAAGCTTTCCCAGCAGAGATAGCTTGGGTAGCATCTTCTTTCCGCATTGCCAACAAGAACTGCTGAGAAAGGCTAGAATGGTGGGTGCCAGAATCTGGAATTAGATACAAGTTAATTAGATTTCATTACTCAAGACTGGGTCATCAAATATCTGTTCAGGATTTTACATTTATTGTTAGGGGGATGATGTACGATTTGCAAATAGAATTATTGTAAATTACCCTATTGATAACTTCAACCATTCCATTGTATGAAATCACCTTGCCAGCTTTCTTGTCGTCTGCTAAAATAAAAGTTCTTTATTATACTGAAGGCACCGGTAAGACTGAAAATTGTCCGCTCTTAATAAAATGGCTCTCTCTGTTACTGGGTACTGGTGAATTGTTGGGCTATAATTAAATTAAAAGGCTGCTGCAACATCTAAGAGGCCAAAGTCATAAACACAACTTTCTTTCTTTCAAAACCTGTTATCAAGCCATGAAATCTAAAATCACTTTTTACTCTACCACACAGATGTGCTGTGAAGATCAATCAGCTAATGTTTTTAAAGCACTTTAAAAATGTTCTATGTCTCCTATATTCTTTTTTCTTCAACTCCCTGTTGCTATATATATAAAGAGACAGCAGAAAAATGCTTGTGTAATTGTGTGCGCAAAAATGTGCATGCAACTGAATGCCTCATTTGCACATTCAATTACAGTAACTGTGTTTGTCATTGCTTGCACATCTTTGCATGAGTAATTTATTAGGTATGCTGTTTCCTGACAGTTGAGTCCAGTGCTTAGGTCATAAAATATATTAAGAGGGTTTCAAAATAATGTGTGTGTCTCAAAAAACCCAAACATATTCCCGTTGGAAGCAGAACATGGGGCAGGAGAAACAAGAAGAGCGCCTTCTCCACAGATCCTGACCCATTCTTGTTCCAATTCCTTTTATTGAAGCGCGTGGCTTCTCTTAGTCCTGCACCCTTTTCCCCCTAGAATGCCCTTTCCTGCATGTTCCCTTCTCTCCGCTTTCACCTCCTTCTCTTCCAATTTTCCTGCTGGGGCTCCTTGCTCTCTTGTTTCACCTTCCCCCCTTTCTCCTGTCACCTCCTTGTCCTGCAGCTTTTGGTTCTTCAACATCTCTTTGCCTATCCTTTCGCCACTCTGTAGCTGACACAGCAACTGTACTTTAAAAGCGCATAATTTAAAGCCATGGTATGACAATTCCTAATTAAAACCCATACTGCTCCTTCACTGTATTTACATTATGGCAATGGTTGATAAGTCTATAAAGGTCCATTTTTCCCAATGTTCATTATGCTTAGTGTCTAGTGTCTTTGCTCTTACTGTGAGTGTGTGTACACATCAGTGATACTCAGACTGGGGCTTGCCAGTAGCAAGTGGCTCTTTACTGTGACTCCTGCGACTCTTTGCAGCACATGATATTAAAACACTGTGTAATTTAATTATTAACCCATCTAAGTTATTAACCAATCAGGAGGCTTTTACTATGTTATTAACCAATTGTCGTTGATAAAATAATAATACTTTGGTCAGTCATTTTGCTGTGAGAATTTTATATATAGGAAATGTGGTCATCATTTATTTAAGAAATTTATAACCGGATACTAAAGAAAGAAAGAAAAAGATACCGACAGGCTTCAGCATGCCACTGTTGTTGAAATGTCACCTTTCAGATACAGTTATTGATTTACAGTTTGGAGTCCAAGTACACTGTATGCTGTACTTACAAACCAGTAAAATTCTACTCAACATTTCTCAGTGAAGGAGAGGGCTAAGTCATGTTTGGTGTCATTTGTTGGAAGACACTTTTTTTTTTTAATTTAATGGTTCTTCATTGACAGCTATGCTTACTGTGAAGAGTGGGAAAAGGCAGAAAGAGGAAGTGGCCCTTCTTGGGCAGGGCAGAGTTGCCTGTTAAATTAAATCTGTGGCTATGCTAGCCCGATCATACACACTATCCTGTAGCTGCCACCTTAGAGCTGTCACAACACCGAGCGATGACAATTCTTAGATTTTAAGGCCAGAAGGAATCATTAGATGATCCAGTCTTACCTCCAACATTAGGAATGCTAGTGCAAGGCAATAGTCTCTGGGTGGCTTGTTGACAACAAGAATTGAATCCAGGACCTGTTGAGCCAAAATAATGAATCACTACTACCTGAGCTAAAGGATGCAGAATCAAGGTGACGTGCTTACACAGCAGGTCAGTGCCAGAGCTGGGAATAGAACCCAATTGTTAGTCTCTCATTTGAGTATTCTAGCCACATGATCACATTGCCTCAAATACAACATTTTGCACCTTTTGGTATATTGTACCTTTCAGACTGAGCTCCCAAAGGGAGAAGGAGAAGCCCCATTTCCTGAGACAGTCAAAGCTGAACTGGGCAAATCATGAGAGAACATGCTATAGGGATGAACCCTAAACTGGTCCCCAAGGGTTGGACAGGCATTCTCCTCTTCCAGCTTCTCTGGATTCTTCAGAGAGGCAGCAAGAACAACTTACATGGAATCAGCAGGAACTGGCGATCAGAGGACCAAATCCTGGCCCCATTGTAGCCAATGGCAAAACTCCCATTGATTCCAGTGGGACCAGGTTTTGGTGCAGAATTTTTAAGGGCATGTAGGGAGTGATCCCTACAAACTCTTTTTGCAGGTATAGGGAGGGGAGAGGAGAAAAGGAAATTAATGCAATGTAGTGTCCTAGACTCTGAAATGATGTACAACAAGAAGGGAAATTCTGCACAGAACCTGAAGGATTCTGCATGTCTCCACAGCAAAGCATGGTTTTCTTTAAAGTTGTTAAAGAGAAGGGATTTAGAGTATACAAAAATCATTGTAGGGAACCAGAAGTGGAACAATATTTTCTTCTTGTTAACCTTGTTGGCATGCATATGGCCAGTCCCGGAGTCGCCTTCTTGTGTTTTACTAATGAGGAAATTGTGGAACCGCAGGGGAGGTTTCTAGATGTTAGGAAACACAGGCCCAGAAATGACACCAACCCACATTTAATTTCAACAGTCAGTGGGGAAGCCTGCAGGATGCAAACTGAGCATCTGTGTGGCACCCAAGTTTGTAATTTTTTTCTTTATCAAATCATAGTCTTCCCCATTACTTTAATTATTTATTTGCATTACAATAGCAGCTAGAGGTCACAGCCAAAATCATTTGTATTATTTGTACAAACACATAAGAAGAGGCCACCCATCTCCCAAAGAGTTGTATAATCTAAATCAGGGGTAGGCAACCTATGGCACGCATGCCAAAGGCAGCACGGGAGCTGATTTTCAGTGGCACTCACACTGCCCGCGTCTTGGCCACCGGTTCCGGGGGCTCCGCTGGTGGTCTGGGGTACTGTCTGCCAGCTGTCTGCCAGCTGGGGTTCCGTCCGCTGGCCCTGCTCAGCTCTGCTGCCAGCCTGGGGTTCCAGCCGCCAGCCGGGAGCTCTGCAGCCGCCCCCAGCCAGCTCGGCACCCCCACCTTAAAAATTGTTCCAGCACCACTGTGCTGGGATATTTTTAAGTCCTGATTTGCTGCTTACATCACTGTCATGCCATGTGGAACAGCACACTGCGTTTGACGTTGAGATTAGAATGTACATGCAAGAACTGGAATCAGAGTTTTCTGACAGATTTCAAGCAATTTGGCCCAATGCTTTCTTTTCTAATTAAACCTGAAAAGTTCAATGAAAACTACTTGGATTTGTCTGTATTTCAGTGGATGGGTTTTGAAGATTTCAAAATGAAGCTCATTCAGTTAAAAAGCTCAGAATTGTGGGCATCAAAGTTTGGAGATCTGCGGAATGCACTTGAAGCTACCAAGAGAGGTCATGGGGCCTCTATTCTGACCTGCTGGAAGTCCCTGCCAGTGAAATTTAAGTGTTCGAAGCAAATTGTGTTTGTATTGCTTTCAGCATTTGGATCCACATACCTGTGTGAACAGGTATTTTCACACATGAAATCTGTCCTCTGTCTCTCTCGGAGCCAGTTAACAACTGATCACTCAGAAGCCTGTGTGCAGCTTAAAGTATCCAAATATGTGCCAGACATTGGAAAACTCAGCAAGGGCAAGGATCACATTAATGCATTTTAATTTAATTTTAAATGAAGCTTCTTGAACATTTTAAAAACCTTATTTACTTTACATACAACAATAGTTTAGTTATATATTATAGACGTATAGAAAGAGTCCTTCTAAAAACATTAAAATGTATTACTGGCACACGAAACCTTAAATTAGAGTGAATAAATGGAGACTCGGCACACCACTTCTGAAAGGCTGCCGACCCTGCCCCTCTGCCATGTACATTGGCCAAACCAGACAGTCTCTACACAAAAGAATAAATGGTCACAAATCTGACATCAGGAACCATAACACTGAAAAACCGGTAGGAGAACATTTCAACCTCTCTGGCTACTCAGTAAAAGACTTAAGGGTGGCAATTCTGCAACAGAAAAGCTTCAAAAACAGACTCAAATGAGAAACTGCTGAGCTTGAATTAACATGCAAACTAGATACCATGAACTTGGGTTTGAATAGAGACTGGAGGGGCTGGGTCATTACACATATTGAATCTATTTCCCCATGTTAAGTATCCTCACACCTTCTTATCAACTGTCTAAATGGACCATCTTGATTATCACTACAAAAGTTTTTTTTTTCCTTCTGATACTAGCTCATCTTACTTAATTAGCCTCTTACAGTTTGTATGGCAACTTCCACCTTCTCTGTATGTATATATATATCTTCTTACTATATGTTCCATTCTAGGCATCTGATGAAGTGGGCTGTAGCCCACGAAAACTTATGCTCTAATAAATTTGTTAGTCTCTAAGGTGCCGCAAGTACTCCTTTTGCGGATACAGACTAACACGGTTGCTACTCTGAAACGGATGGTTATTATCCCTGTTTTACCAATGGGGGACTGAGGCACAGAGAGATTAAATGATTTGCCCTTAGTCATAGAGGAAGTCTGCGGTGGACTCAGAAATTTAATTCATCTCTTTAGTCCCAGTCTACTGCCTTAACCATATTTCCTCTCAACCTACACCCTGAAACACAGACAGCATGCCAAACCAGTTCACTCCACCCTTTTCCCCATCTTGCAGGAGTGGAGAGGAGCCATGGAGCCTATTTATCTTTCCAGGCTTGTGTGCAAAGACCCAAAATAAAATCCCTATGAAAGAAATCCATCATTTTCATGCATCATACTTCCATTGCATCAAGCTAGATGTGGCCAATGGATAGAGCTACTGATACCTATCCTATTAGATGAATTCATAATCCACTCTTTGTAAATCAGGAATACATCATTCCATGCACAAATCAGGGCAAAACAATAGTAGAGCCTTCCCTACACCTAGCATCTTTTGATCACATCGTAGTAGCTCAGGCGAAAGGAGCAAATTTCACCATCTGGGATAGGATCAAAATTTGGAGACAGTTGGCCACAGTCTTTTTCCTGTGATCCCAGCTACTATTTTCTGAAATATTGGGCCTGCAGATCTCATTTCCGATCCAAAGCAAAGAGGTTATCCTTGCAGTGTTATATTTAGGAACTTTCAACCTGTCATTTTGATTTGAAGAGGCTTTAACGTTTCACTTTCCCTCTCTTTTTTCTGTCTGTGCTTTGCGGTGGTAAGTGTTCAATTGCATCCGTGGAAGGATATGCAATCAAACTTGCAACGAGACAGTAGTCTCTGATTGTCATCAGCTGCAGCTCATTATTCTCTCAAGGATTCCTTGTGCCAATCGATGAGAAACAATGTGTAATCACTTGCAATTGATTGCAAATCAGTTTGCATAGACTGGCACATGGAGTTCTTGACAGAATGAGTGAGTGATGCCTTTTGCCCATTTCTGGGCTTATGTGGCCTATATACCATCATTTGACAGCTCTTTGTGATTTAGATGCTAAGCATATTCTGCAGGACATACATAGCTTGTATCAGGACAAGATTGTGTTTACCAGTGCATATATTTGGCATACAACTTTATGGCTAGTTATTACACATTGCCCACATATTGCTCCATGGTTGCCTTGCACGGATATTTTTCTGGTACAGTAATGTTACAGTGATAAAATATGAGAAAAAGCATTTATAATTCTGGCTTACAAAACAGAGTGCAAAAGGAGTTCTGTTCCACCCCCACCAACTTGGACAACAGCATTCTGGGATAGTAATACGGGAAAGAGCAGGTGGTACCAACCTACTCATTCCAAAGCCAAATGTGCTCAGTTAAATTTTGATACTCTTCTAACTCCTCTTTCTTCCATAGCTGTGTCTTATCTTTGGATATGTTTGGGGCTGCAATGAATTCATTCCTAATACTGTACTTACACTAGGAGAACAAATACGATTTGACTTTTGGGCTGGAAAAAAAATCCATGAAAAGATGTTCACGTAATACATTATTTAACTGAGCGGATAGTGGTTTAGGGCCAGATTTTCAACAAGGAGGGTCTTGGCCTGATCTTTTCATGTAGGAAAGAGAATAAAATTTTCTGAGTCCACTGAATATTTTGAATTCAGCCAGTCATCTCTGTCGATAACTTCCTTTTATGTCTCTAAAAAATGCTCAGTTGGAAACTGATACTTCATTTGAATCTTTCTTCAGAATCTGATCCATATTGGAGAGCTTTAAAATTGCAATAGGCCAAAATCAGACCTTAATGGAGCTGCATCCCTTATACCGGTTATGCATTTGGCCTTATAAGTATGTAGATTCTCAGAGCCACAACCATCACAGCTGGGGTCAATTGGTGTAGCTCCATTGAAGTCAAGAGTTAAGCTGATTTATACCAACTGAGGTTCTAGCCTCAAGTATCAGTGAGGTCAGGAGAAGAATTACTGAATGAAAAATACACAGCTAATAATTAAAGAAACTGGTTGCATTTGTAACTCTTTCCCTAGGTGGTTCATTAATGATCATCAGAGTGGTAAAGTACAACTTTGTGAAGCTGCAATGTAGTTGGAGATTGCTTTTCTATGAATATCACAGAACAGGTTTCATTAAAAGGTGAGCTGCCTGTAGCAGAGCCTTTAAAAACATTATTCCAGGGAAAATAAAATGAGCTCATTAATTCATTTCATGTTTCCTTTTTAATTTGTTGACCAAAGCTGGCATACCAACTATGGAGACAAGTAGGCAATTTTCTTTCTCAAGAGCATAAATTTCAGTTTATAAGCAGAAACAGAGTGAAACGCTTTCTTAGGCTTTCTGTTTTGTTTTGGTTATTAAATGTAGATGACACCTGGTGAGGAGCTCCTCCATTGATTTTAATGAACTTTGGATCAGGCCTGTATACCATTTCCAAAGTGCATCTTGCTGGCTGAATTTAAATGTTCAGCTACAATCAGAGATACTATAAGACAAGGCCTGACTATTCAGAAGAGTTATACCATTTGTCTCTTATCACTTCATCGGCAAGTGACTATGTAAGTAAGATTCATTGCTACAAATGGGATTCCTTATTGCAAAGTGGATTCATGGCTGCAAACATCAGCTGGTTTTCATTGCTTGTTGAGGTGCACATACAGAAACCATCTCCCTGGTGAGCCAGAGGCCTTGTCTTTCCATCTGCTTTCCAAAAAGATAACTTTTGGAATACAGTTCTGCCCTCAGAGCTTGGAATTAACTGTACAGACATAGATACATGGTGCACACAACTGCATAAAGCACTGGGCTGTTTGAGTTACAGGACTGTAAACCTGCCATAGTTGGCAGGAGAGCAGTTATGAGATAAGCTTGTCTACGCTAGTGAAGAGGAGAGTGATTTATATCTTGTGTGTCTACTCAAGGCTTGGGCTGGACAGACAACTTTATATTGGCTTTGTTACATGTCTATGACTGGGACATCTCTAGCCAGCCTCTTCATAAAGTGATAATAAACCACCTGAGGTGTTGATGGTGCAGTGATATCTTTGCTGTGTCTACAAGTGCCTTTTGCATGAAGAGACGTGGCCTAGTATAAATTACGGGATGTCCTTGATTATTTTGTTTACTTACACTGGGGTCTTCCTGTAACATTTTGCATGTTTCTGTATTGTGATTCAAAAATATCTATTGGTTTATGGATACAATGGGTATGCGTGTTCGGTGAACCACTTAGTGAAATATAATTACCTAGCGTCATATTAAGTGTTTTCTTTTCTACTGTGCTCTGGTGGAAATATGCAATTGTGGGTATATGTGTTGGGTGTTTGGTGTAGGTCATACAACTGGAAATGGTTTGTCAAATGGACGGTTTCATGGTTAGCATCATAAAAAGGGAAAAGTGTTTTTTCTTGCTTTGACATTTGTTAAAGGTTTTTAAGCATTAAATAGTAAAACAAGAGCTATAGCCTTGGCAATAGATAAAATAATTCCCAGCCACTGTATAGAAATCTTCAAAGTGGTAAGGAGGATTTATGTGTTCAGTGTTATAGTAAACTATATGGAGGACTCTCGTACCTTGAAAATTTCTCTTGTGTCTAATATTTTGTGCATTGTCTTCTCCAGCAAAAGTAAACAAGAGCTGAGGGTTCTCTGAACCTTAGAGGATTTGGTCTAAATTTTCCAAATGTGGGAAGAGGGATTGGTCTTTACCCACATTAAAAATAAACATAATGTTAGAGATGGAGCAGAGAGACAACGCTCAGATCTGGAACTAGATTCCGTTTAGGGTTGGGCTTGGGGGTCATGCTTCCAGCTAAATCAGAACTTCTTGGGTTCAATGGCACTGAATTTTTATGAAATTTCATATCCTTGGCCAAAAACCCACAAGAGTCACCATTTTCGTGAGATTTAAAATAGATACAAAATGGAAGCAGAACTCAGGCCTGGTCCAGTTCTGGAATAGATCCAGACCGAAAACAGGCAGTTTGTATCAAAGGTCTCAGATCCAAACAACCCTCTGAAGTTCAAAGCAATCTGGATTTCAGGATCTGGTTTGGCTTGCTGCTATCCAATGCTAACAAATTAATTAAATAAAGAAAATATAAGGTAATAAATCGTGAAAAGTATGAGTGACATCAAATTTAGCACAGACCATGGAAATTCAGTGATGATGATTCTCTCTCCTTGTGTCTGCAGCACCCTTAACTTGCTACAGCACACATAGTTTTCTATCAGGCAGTCTCACATTATTGAGCATCATGTACTGTACCCCTTGGAAAACACAGATTACGGACACATGCTTTAAAAGCCCAATCCTGCAAACACCTGCCAGTAATTTCACACAGATGAATAAAGTTATTCATGTGTGTAATTGTTTGTAGAATCGGTCCATAAATATGCAATATGGTTATATAGAAATATGGTTTATAAATAGTTAGATTATTTATGGAATAAATGTGTCCGGCCATCTCTCCTACAACTCTGTTATATATTTATAGAAGATTCCCTTACAGAAAAGTGTTATAGAATTCAGAAGGAAAGAACAACATTTCTACAGAGCTCTGTAGTAGGGACATCACTTTCTATTGCAGATTGCTTGAGTAATTTCTATACAAACCAAATTAATTTCTGGTTTCATCTCTATTAAATCCTATGAAACTTTCCCCCAAAGGATCAGCCTATGCTACATGCAGTGTGTTATGAAAATTAGTAAACGTGAAATCAAGTAGTATTAGGTTGATGTGGCTCATAAATCTTTTGTTTCTTTGCATAGCTTTGAAGTGTTTGGGCCTGATTCTCAATGCACTGAAGTCTTGCTCTGGCAATGTAAAGGCACTGTAATGTAAATGAGAATCGAGCCCTTACTGTGGTGAAATGTGCCAGGGATATTTAATGGCAATGAATGGTTAGAGATTCAATTTTTCATATCCTTGAAATGATGGCACCTTCAGCACCACCCAAGAACCAGGCTTCACACCCACTTTATGGCCGATTTAGGAACATAGGAATTGCCGAAGTGGATTGGACCCAAAGTCCATCTAGACCAGACCTGTCTCCGACAATGGCCAGTGCCAGATACTTCAGTTCAAGAAACCTGACATTAGGCCCATGTGCGATTATCTTTACCACTGCCACTGGGGTGTAAAGGGAATTTAGTGTAAATGAGAATCAAGTTCTTTGAGATGCATGTTGAGCACAGCTGAGAGAAAAAATAAACTGCACAAAATTTAACTTGTGGTTTGGGGCCTAGCTCCAGAGCCCTGAAGATTTCTGAAAGTAAATTCAACTTCAGTAGCCCTTTGGAAATTCTACTTTTGTAGTGGAACCCAGAAGCAGAGAAAGCCTGCTAGATTTCAGGTTTCATTCTGAAAGGGTCATTTATCTCTAGCTATGAGTCAAAGTATTTTCTTCTTTGAAATATTTTTATTTTGCGATTAATGAAAAATTAAGGGGAATGAAGAGCGAAGGATCTATATGTACCAAGTACATACAATATTTATTTTGTGTGTTTAAATAATTAGGATACTATGAAGTTCAGTGAGAGCCAGCAGAATTTTGAGTGAAAATGTTAACTGGATAATAATAAAAGAATGGAGGGTTATGTATACCCTGGCTATGGGTAAAAGCACCTCTTTCAGAAACGCAGAATGAAATGAAGCATCTTTTGTAAAACTTTGTTCAAACAGTTTGTTTTGCCAGTTAACCCCTTTGAGGAGGCGGTCATCACATGTTCCATTGTGGCTGAGGCACATTTACCAGAAAAATATAATTAATTTATGGATAACACAAGAAAGATAATGTTTTGGTCATAAGCATCAGACCTTTATAAAATTATGGGTCTCTACATATTTCAAAACTTTTTTTTTTAACCAGATCTTGTATCTGTTTGATCAGCAGCTAATAGAATTTTAAAAAAAGTATTCTGGGGGATATGATGGCTCAACAGATGTGTAATAGAACACAGAGGTCATAGTTCAATTGTAGGTCAGGTTGGTAGCAGCTAAAAGTCATGATGGCTCTTAAGTGTCCTATGTGAAATGAAGTGGTGGTCTCAGTACACTGTGCCTGGAGGACAGGTATTTAAGAACATCAAAAGCAACTGCTAAAAAGGCAAACTCAGCAAACAGCTCAGGTATTATTATTACTAATAGTAATATTGCCCCAGTCAGGAACCAGGAACCCACTGTGCTAGGTGCTATACACAGAACAATTGTGGAGCGATGGAACCAGGTGAGTAGAGACAACGCTGGAGACATTGCCATAATAATCCCTGTGTGACTTTGGGCAAGTCTCTTAATCTACCCTATACCTCCATTCACCATCTGTCAAATGGGCATAATATTTCCTTTCCCCCAGAGGGGTGTCGTGAAGATAAAATCCACTGCTGACTGTGAGGTGCTCAGGTTCTACAGTGATGAGGGCCTTACTAGTTCCTAGAGAGAGATTTTTCCATAAAACTAATTCTTTATTGTTAAACATTATTTACATCAGAAATAATGAAATTGAGGTTACAACAATAGCTATTTACACCAATGGAAAGTATCCCAGAGAATTATAAGTTTCTGCAATAATTTGTAGTGTCCTACCCCCCATTATGTTCCACATTGGTTCTCCGGCAGGTTCAGAAATGTGCTCATAAACTGTACAATGAAATGTCTCAAAAAGGAATAATAGTGAAACTCGGTGGTTTTTTTTAATCAAGTGAAGGTTTTTTCATTTAAAAAACAAAATTCCAGTGGAATAACAAGCACTTCAAACATGTATTATTTATTTTCAGCAAAGTGAAATAGCCCCTGCAGTATTTCGAAAGAATGTCTGTTTTATAGGTCTGCAGTGATAACATGTTGGAAGTAACTAACAATTATGTTATTTTTGTCCTCGCTAATAATGCTTAGGGAGCAATTGATGTTTCTTTTAGAGTTAATAAGAAACATTTGCGGCAAAGCAGGGAACTGTGAAGATAAAGCAATTGGCAAGAAATAGTATGTTTAAATACCATAAAACAGCCAGCATCCAAACAGGTGTGAGATAAAGCAGTATAAATAAACTACTCTGTATGCAGCACATCACACAGCAGAGTTGTGTAAAAAATTGCATGAAATAACATCACTCCTATCCAGAGGAAAATATAACAAAGCAGATCCTTGTGTCTCCTAATTAGCCTAAGCAGCTGGGAACACATTTCTCATGTGGAAACTTCTAAAAGTTAAGAGTTGTTCTATAAAAAATGAAAAACAAAAAAGTGGTCAAATATACAAACCCTTTAGGAGAAGTGTGTTCCCACTTTTGCGACCTCACCAACCAGCTAGAACCAGTATTCTTGACAGACAACAAGCCCTTTTTCAATCTCTGCAAAAGTATGTCTGGATCATTAAATGAAACTTGATTGTTTGGTGGTATTATGATAGTTCATGAAGTCGGTGTTGTTTTTATTGGTGCTGCTTTCACAAACAGAAGACATTTGCCCTTTCTTCATCCAAACATTTGATTGCATTAAGTATTGTTTGGTTTAGATTAAAGCTTTTCTTTTTTTAAGACCAGTCAAATGCAAAGTAAAGTGTCATTAGCAAACAGGAGGTATAAATAATTACACATGCTCACATGACTGATAAGTAGAGCTATGTAAAATTGCTCACAACAAAAGTCACCTGGTTTCTGTTGCTGTTGCAAATTGAAGACTCAGACCAGGTTAAGTTAACAGTTTGTAAAGGTCCATCAACCATGTGGGCAGCTCTGAGTTTAGCTTTGGGCTAAGTATGGGATGATCTGTGCTTGTGTATATATTTACACTTGTGTGTATATTTACATGATGGAGGACTCTATGCTGGGAAACAGTCACTCTGAAAAAGACTTGGGAGTCACAGTGGATAATCAGCTGAACATGAGCTCTCAGTGTGATGCTGTGCCCAAAAGTGCAAATGAGATCCTGGGATGCATAAAAGGGGAATCTTGAGCAGGAGTAGAGAGGTTATTTTAGCTTTGCATTTGGCAGGGGTGTAATCGCTGCTGGAATACCGTGCCAGTTCTGGTGCCCACAATTCAAGAAAGTTCTTGATAAATTGGAGAGCGTTCAGAGAAGAGCGATGAGAATGATTAAAAGGTTAGAAAACATGCCTTACAGTGATATACTCAAGGAGCTCAATCTATTTAGCTTAACAAAGAGAAGGTTGTGATTTGATTACAGTCTATAGGTACCTACACGGGGAACAAATATTTAATTATGGACTCTTCAATCCAGCAGAGAAAGATACAACATTATCCAATGGCTAAAAGTTGAAGCTAGACAAATTCAGACTGGAAATACATTTTTAACGGTGAGAGTAATTAACCATTGGAACAATTTACCAAGGTTCATGGTGGATTCTCCATCACTGACAATTAAAAAAACAAGATTGGATGTTTTTCTAAAAGATCTGCTCTAGGAATTAGTTTGGAGAAGTTGTGTGGGTTGTGTCATACAAGAGATCAGACTAGATGATCACAATGGTCTCTTTTGACCTTGGAATCTATGAATAGACAAGACACAAAAAGGGTAAGGGAAAAGGAGTATAACAACACAACACAGAGGTAACATAAAGGGATATAACAGCAGTATGAACAATGTGATGGCTGCAATGTGATGACTCTAGCTCAGGGGTTGCAGGGCTATGAAACTGCAATGTAGATAGCTGGGCTTGGGCTGGAAGCTTGGGAAGCTGGCTTGGGAAGCTACAAGCCCAAGGCCAAATCTGAATGTCTACTGTGCAATTTTATAGTCCCACAGCCTGAGCCCCGCAAGCCTGCGTCAGCTGACACAGGCCAGCCACAAGTGGTTTTTCTTTTTTACTGTGTAGACATACCTTTGCTAAAGATCTAATGCAGAACACACTGTTAAATAGTGCAATAAATAAGACATGCTTTGTTAAAAATTATCTGTCAGAAGCAAATGCTGCTGCTGTCAAATGCAGTAAAATTGAATCCAACAGGAAAGTTTAGAGTCAAATATGCCTTTGCAAATTCTTGCATAAGCCTTTATCAAATCTTTTCTCCTGCAGTTTGGCAGGGCATGTGCTGTGCTTGGTTCCCAAACACACTGCTCAGAAGCTGTTGTAAAATATGGAGGAGAGCAAATTCTAAGCAAGGCAAACTTTTATCTGCTTTGAGAGGTATGAGGCTGAACGTCTAAGATACTAGAATTCATTTGACAAGAACAAGAGAGCTCATATTAGTGCAGTAAATGAAAAGATGCCAGCCAGCGCCTTCCACAAGTGTCATGTTTTTCTTAGAACTGGGGCATGCGCTACACACAAATTAGAGATTATCTCTAACAATTATCTAAAATTAACTGTGGTTTTCTAATGAAAAACATTAAGAGGAGGATCAGATAAGTAGGAGGCCTATTTATAATACTTGCTATAGGATAAAAATGTCTGACACTCCAAATGAAATCAACATGTACCGTATGTAGGGTATAAAGTAACACTGGTTTCCTTTGCTTTACTTATCAGTAGCACATAGAGGAAGTTTTATCATGTCCATCAGTGGTTAGCAGAAAAGAACCTGTTTAAAAAAGAAACCTTTTTACTCTCTTGTATCTCTCAGTGCTATATCACTGTCTCTCTGAATAACTCTATTCTTTTAGAGTGCTTATGGGATGTCCACCCTCTTGGCCAACACACGAGGGATTACACTAGGGACCTGTAAAGCTAAAAGCATGAGCTGCTACTACTCTGTAGTAGAGGGCTGTAACAACTCTTATTGGTGCAGATGGGGACCTGTAACACACATTCACCAATGGGCTATACTAATTCAGTCACTCAGAATCTTGCTTAGAGAAGTATTGGGCCAGTCTCAGGAGTTTTATTGCAGTGTAGACATACCCTAAGATGAAATGAATAAACAAATTCCAGTGCTTGGAGAAAAAAAAAAAACGTTTTGATGTTTTCTGATGACAAAGCCGCTAGATGATTCATAAGCCAATACAAAAGGGTTAAAAGTGAATTGTAAAGGTTTTATTAAAAATTCCCTGTAACTCTTTTGTAGGAGTCCAAAAGCAAAAAACTTAGCCATTGTTTAAAAAACAAAAGCAAAAACAAAACCAGAAGCAATTTATCACCTTCCTGAGATCCTCAGAAGTCTGAGCTGCACCCTTCATGATTTCTGAGCTAAAGCAAGTTGTCACTAGAAATAAAACTGGTGAACATTTGAATGTTTTTATTTATGTATATTATATTGTAGAGCCTCCTATGTGCTAGATACTGTACAAACATAGCAAAAGACGGCCTATGCCTCCAGATCTTACAATCTCAATAGGCAAGACAGAGAGGGAAAACAGAGACAGGGGCAGGTAAATTGGTTTGATCAAGGTCACACCTGCTGGACAGTGGTAGAGATGATGCTTAGAACTCAGGTCTTCCTAGTGTGAACCTAACACCTTATCTACTGGACCAGATTACCACAAAACACTTAAAGGGCCAGAAAGTTGTATATGAAACATTACATATAATATTTTGCAACACTATGCAACTCGAATGTTGTTCTTCTGTTAAAGTTGATATCATGACACCTTTTTGGCATCAAAAGTACTGGGAAACTCTTACATCAAGCAGTAACTTTCAAAGGCGTCTTTGGAACAAGCCATTCTCAATCATAAATTGGCTCATTTTCACTGGAAAAGATACCCATAATCAAGTAGAAATAAACCCCATTTTTAAGTTTGTGATAAACTTTTAAATCCCTCAGATTTAAAGTATTGTTGCCTTTTATCGTGAAACCTTCACATATCTCTAAGAACAAGGACCTAAGCAAAAGTTTGAAAGAACAATTCCTTTCAACTAGAGTGGGGCATTTTGTGACTTGAATTCTCCTTTGCTGTTTTCAAAGTGCTTTGATATCAAAATGAAAAGTGTCAGGAAGGGTGAAGCAAAACGTTTCATTTTGATACAATTCAACGTGGTTTTGACTTTTTTGATTAGCCAAAAAATTTCATTTTCAGCTCTACCTAAAAAAAAAAGCTTTATTTTTTTATTTTTTGGAATTGCCAGTGAACTGAGAAATCCATTATTTTCCTAGCTCTACTTTCAACCCTACTCTTTTATCCTCTCTGTTTATAATACTTATGAATAGAAATGGATCCAAGCCTATAGCTGAGGTCCTGATCAGGGCTCAAACAGCCTGGAAGTTTGGAGATGCTGGGGTTAGGCCCATCTTTCATTCACTCTGGTAGAGAACCGGGAAATTTGCAGCTTAGATGCCATTGTGTTCAAATACGGTGTTAATTATACCTTAAATAAACATCTCTAAATTGTTTACTCTAATGCACATAACTTTGAATTTATCAGCTCAGTGTGGTCCTAACACTGACAAGGGAGAGAGAGACAGATGCTGTAATAGCTTCTCTTGCATACAAAAGCTCAACTAGCAATCCTCAATCTTTACCCTGCTATCCTAGTGCTGAACCGCTCATGAACTGAAATGGCTAGTCGGATCAAAATGAGTGGTGGGTTTGTATAAACTTATCCATTAAAACTCATTTTTACCTGCAATCAGAAGGATTTCTCTCCAGGTTGAAAGAAATTAAAAGCTAATGTATAAACAACACAGTAACTTGGTACCTGTATATCTAAAAATAAAATAAAACCATTCTATTACTGAATGTTACTAATTCTAATGGCTGACCCATTACAAAATTATTTATTCTTGTGAATTGGCAAGTGAGCAAATAAACTCAGGAAAATTATAAATCAAGCATACTGCATCAATGGCACATTTAAACACACTATGGTAATGTGCTAACAGCATAACGAATACCTACTCTGAGATGTTCTCATAGCTTTGATTTTAGGCTCTCACATGTAGAAGCCAATGGATCTGTATTGAGTCTGCTGGTTTTTAATGTGAATTAAAGTATTTTTGGATTAGCAAGGGTCTAGTATGAGCAATGACATGATATGACCATGAAGAATAGTTTATACCTACCTTCTTCTGTAAATCTGAAAAGGCTCAGTTGACACTTAGATGAGTTTGACAAGAAGGTCCACAGAGAGAAACTCCTTAAGAACAATCATTAAACCTAAAGCTGATTAACTGTTTAACGATTGTGCTGGGTTAAATGGCCAAATATTTAACAGTATCCTATTGTCAAAACACAAGGACAAAGATGGCTTTTTAATAGGCACATTTCACTCAGTGAAGCAGGTGGTACAGCTGCCTAAAAGAACTTTCCTTTATCTCCTGCTAGAGCAGCTATCAGGAAGGTTTATTACTCTAGTTTCGTGATTGCACAAAACCCCAATGACAAGGAATATGTTTAAATTTAAAACAATGCCCTGTTTTTCCAATGTCTATTGAGTTATTTACTTCCAGAAGACAGTGGTGGATTATATTTTTAATGTGATTATTATAAACTCTTTCCCACCTTATAACAAGCTTTTGAAAAAGGAGGAAGATGTTTGAATGGGAGTCAGTTGTGCAGAAAGCAGGTGAATTTTGTAGTGGTGGCAATTCTTGGGATCATCGCTTAGTTCAATATCACGGAGCTACTGCTCTTAGTACCTCTACTAATAAGCTCTCATATAGCAGTTTTCATTTGTAGATGTCAAAGCACTTGACAAAGTATCTTTATTCCTATTTTACAGATGGGGAAACTGAGGTACAGAGTAGTGAAGTGACTTGGCCAGTATTACATATTAGGGTCAATGGCAAGATCAGGAATAGAACTGAAGATTCCTTTGAGCTTTGTCCTCTCGGCCCAGAGTAAGGATTAATTCAGCCAATAAATTTCAATGGGGCTACTCCAGATTTACACTCATATAGTAGAGTGAAATTTGTCCCATTGGCCAGAAGGGGCACTTTTCTTTTCAGTCTCCCATCTCTTGTGGGAACAGCACAAGCAAATGGTTTTAGGCTGTTTTATGCTTTGCAGAGGGCTGCAGAGCAGAGGACTATGGTGACCTATAGTAAAAGAATGCTGATGAGTTACCTACAGCTGCAGGCCCCATTTGGGTCAAGCCTGCGTTCCATTGTCCATTTCAAATGCAATCACAGCACACTACCGAAAATGACAAAAATGCATCCCACTTTCCAAGTGCAGCATAGCATAGAGTGATTTTGGCTTCCTTGCTCTAAACAAGACACTGATTAGCTAGTAATCAGCCAGCGATTAGCAAAGACAACTAGGTCACATGAAGTTCAACATGTGCATTCTTTTCTGTGAGGCACTGGAATGCTGGCAACATGACCAGCCAAACTGATACTATTGTCCATTGTAAACATTGATTTCAGCATACTTAGTTTGGAATATCAATTTGCATCCCATAAAAAATTAGGCATGCCCACTGTAAAATGGGGAGAATGATATTTATTTCCCTTGTTAAACACTTGGAGCTCTACAGACAAAAAGAGCTAGGTATTACTATTATTAAAGTGGCCTCCCCATACAATACATACACACAGTGACACTGCAGTGCATAGAAGACCTGCCTTATCAGAGAAAGTATATTTTATTTCAAGACTGATACCAACAAATTCTACCATGACATTCTGCAGATGAACCACTAGTTTAGGACTTGTCAGACATGGGTGTCCCATAAGCAGCTGCAGAGTACACAGTCACATACGGGTTCTTTTCCCAGCAAAAATTTAGAAGGGAATCACATTAAAAAAACGAAAAAAGAACAGGAGGACTTGTGGCACGGTAGAGACTCACAAATTTATTTGAGCATAAGCTTTCGTGAGCTACAGCTCTCTCCATCGGATGCATTCAGTGGAGCGAATATGAGTGATCTAACTCAGAAGGATCTCATGAGGTGGCTCTCCACACATCTACTACAGCTGTTATAGTTGGGTCATAGTCAACATTATGGGCCTGATCCTGTTCCCAGTGAAGTCAGTGATAAGACTCCCACTCACCTCAGTGGCACAGGATCTGGCCCCTGGAAAGTTACCATAGGCATCAATTTTATTTACTGTGCCAGTTTCTAGAAACCGAGAGATATTAGACTCCAAACACTTGAAAAGACAGGGATGGATTCATAACCAGGGCAATCCCATTGTCTTTGCATTAGCAGTAGGGTCTGGTTTTTGTTGGGCTAAAGTTATCCAAAAACTACATTTGTGAAACTTTAATTTATAACAAGATATATTGCCCACTGGGTAGGAAATCATCCTCTCTGGTTGTCAGGCAAGGAATGCCCTATAATCATGGTATGATTATGTTTCATGGAGTGGGTAGGAGATTCTTATAATGGTGCCCATCACTGGAATAATATAGTGTTCAAGTGTTCCAAGACTTATGTGCATCTCAGAGGGATTCTCTGTGCCATTTTGGTGCTCTGGAGGCAGGGCAAAATTGGGGTGGGGAGAATGGCATCAATGGACCAGTGTCTTTTCAGATTCAAAAGCTGAACCTCTCCCTACAGAAGGTGACATAGCATCTTCAGAGGCTACTACAGCCCTGAGCTCCACTGCCTTTCTGAGACCTGGGGAGGAGGATTCATTCCCCTTTCCCATCAACCATTGTGATTCTCCACTGTAACTAGGCCTGTTTATTTTAGCTTGGAGCAAGGACCATGTGTTAGCCTTGAAGATTCTTCTTTCTTGAGTTAGTTTATCATTTTATTTCTAAATCACAAGAAAAAAAAATGTACAGGAGAAAAACAAACATCCCTCATCACACACATGCCCCCAAAGTATGGTAAGGGCATCAGATACTGCAGCAATGGAAACCTTGATAGATATGTAATTATTAATCTCCAAATAATTATTTTACTTCAGCCTCCCTCTAAATTGTGAGCATATGTAGGCACATGGACAACTTTAAAATGTCTAATCTTGTAATGCTTTCCATTTTTGGAGTAATCTTAGCTCACCACAGGAATTTTCCTTGTGGCTGACCAATAGTAGATACACAGCTTTGGGCTCCTCAGAAAATAATTCTAGGATCCAAGGTAATATTACTCTCCAAGACCTCACTAGCTTCTTAATTTCACTCTGAAAATCTGAACCAGTAATTAATGGGAAATCTGGGATGACTGTAGAGTTAGAAGGAATTCTGTGTGGTGTCTTTCCTGAGTCACATCCCAAAACTGAATGGAAATAGATCAAGTTGTATAGTTATGGATCCAATTCAATTCCTCTTGTTTTCATTAGCCCACAGTGTCCCAAACATTCTCATACCATAGAAAATTCCAAGACAGGGAGCAAAAGTGATTGGAAAAGAGTGGAGAGTCTGGCTCTTAGGAGGAATTTTTCCCTCAGTGGAGAGGTGCAAAGCCTCATGCAAGGAGGCTCGTCTTGAAATTCATCAGGGAACTTAGAATTCAACCATAAGAATCCTGAGGCTTCTGAAGGGAGATGCCCTCCTCAACATAGTCCCCCTCCCCTCCAAATTTCCCATAGGCAGCATTGTTTCTTCAGTATCCTTGCTGACATTGGCTTTCCCTAATGGACCTGCACACTACCTCCCTCAAGCTATGGAAGGGGAGTTTGTGCTCATTCAGCCAGCATGAGCTCTGACTTACTGTACAATTGACTCTATGAAACTTGAGCATGGAGTGAATAGTGGTTGCGATATGTGTGTCCATATATTGACCAGTAGCTCTGGAAACATGGCCCTAAACTGTCAGGCTGAGGACTCTAAGACACAGTTGCACAATATGCTTCTTAAACCGCTCACATTTCCTGAGCATGTGTATTTATCTGCCATTGGACTTCCTCTTTTCCTGCTTCAAACTTGGTTTCTGTTGACCTGAAATAATAAAGATTGTCATGTAAAATTCCAGTAAGTTCTTAAAAACAGTATTTTCAGCCAGATGGAATTTTTTTTTTTTTTATGAAAAATGCCCTCTTTTGTTTGCATTAGCCAGGCAGTTTTAGCATAATGCATCTATTCAGTTATTGCAATTCATGGCTGTTTCCATTAAAGCACAATGCTAGAGGTAAACAGAGGTTTCAGAATATGAACGTGACCTCAGACTGGCATGTCCTTAGCCAAACAGAGTCTAGAAATTATCTAGCCAGATTAAACCAAATAGAATAAATGTGGGCATATACTAAAGCAAAGAGGCAAAATAACTTTGTTCCCAATCTCTACAGCAACAAAAAGAACACGGCGTAACATCAGTGACATAATGTTTGAGTATTTGTGTGAAACAAGAAGAGTCTGATAATAATATCTTGATAACCTCCCGTTGTGTCACCCCTGACTGTGATCCTGGTGCTAAGCAGGTTCTGACCTGATCAGTAGGTGGCCTGCAAGCAGCCAGGATGCTGAAGGACATGGAATTGGTGCTTCAGTAGATGGTTCTTTCCCCAGAATCAGTATGGAACCAATGCTCCAGTGTGGTGTTAGGTGTTGCTGTGCTGCTGGAAGTGTTGACTTCCAGGGCAAGACCCTGACCACCTGCAGGAATTAAAAACACCTATGTACTTAATTACTTCAACTTCTGGCTTTGCCAAATACTTTCTGTGTGATATTGGGCAAGTCGTATAACCTCTCTGTGCCTCAATTCCCCACATCCAAAATATTAATAATAACTAATACCTCACAGCCTACATTTCTACTATCTACAGTTCATTAATGATTGTAAGGCACACAGATAGTATAAGGAGAGAGGCTATCTAAGTAAGTAAGCAGAAGATGAATACAGATGCTATTGAGGCTGAGAGGCGGGTGGTTGTTCCCAGCGTCTCCCAAACCAGCTGATGTATGCTGAAGGTGATCCACCTCTCCTTCCCTGCTGTGTCTATCCAGTGCAGGTGGGAAGTGCTGCTCCATGTCCTGTGCCTTCCTGTTCATGTACCAGGAGTTTGGAGTTGGAGATACTCCACCTGCCTCGTACAGTCTGTCCTTTTCTATGGCAGGCATGAGCTGTAGATGTCATAGCAGAGGGAGGAGCTTATTCCTCTTGAGGGAGCCCAAGCCTGCCCCAAAATCTTTGATTTTTAAAATTGTTTCCATATGGTTAATTGCTGTCTCAAACTCTCACTTTTTTACCGAGGAGAAAATTGCGCATAGCTATATTTTGTGCATGGGGACAAGAAGAGGTCTAAGATGTGACACTTCCAAATATCTTTAGATTAAAATGCAATAGAGTACAAAGATGTAGCTACACCTGATCAAAAAAAGAGCAGGGAACCTGGTATTGCCATGTACGTGTTTTTTGTAAACTAGTGAATGGGAAGAAATGTGATATTAACCTACAAAATAGAAATAAATAGTGGAGAGAATTGAAGGAAATAAAACAATGGAAGGGAAGAGTATTTCTAAATCTCCCTTTGCCCCCAAAACATACACTAAGATCACCTATCTACACCAGACAACAAACAAATAACAAGCATTCACATGTCATAACAGGTCATGACTCAACAGCACAGGGTGGAGCGTGGGAATATGGGTAAGTAAGGACCTTGTCACTTTTGCTTGGAGGGAAAAATGAGATATGACAGCTACATTATCAACAAAAGAAGCATCTTGAATTGAGATCCTAATAAAAAATTCATAAGGGAACCTTATGAAAAAAGCAGGTCAAGGCTTACAAGGTGTAAGTTCATTGAGGCTTTATAAGAAGCAATATCTTCTGTGCTATTTGAGAAACACACTTAAGGTATGAAATTTCCCTTTAATCAGAGTTGGTTGAGAAACCAACAAGACCAGAGAAGAAAGCATTCTATGTTTTGTCCAAAACAAAAAACTAGTTATTGTATAAGGAATGGTAATAAGTCTAGTGAATATGCAAACCCTAACATTAATGGCCTCACACAGAGAATATCATGCATGATGGTGTGGAAGGATGGTGTAAACAACTATATTGCCATGAGTGGGAGCCTATATTATTCACTAACTCCTTTGCATTTCTTTGAAGATGTGCTACCCATAAAAAGGGTATACCTCTTGCAGGGAAATAGGAATGAAAGGAACTCCTGAAATCTGAGCTGAATGGACTGATTTTAAGTATCTACAAGGTTTATTTTGCGAACGAAGCAGACACTGGGACGCTAAACAGAGTACAGGACAATAAACTCTACCCACGTAACTGGTAATACAATTAAAAGCAAAAAGAAGAATTTCAAGGTCTGAGAGGAAGCATTTAGAGGCAAACTGAATTTAGAGAATGTTTAGATTTTGACTTTGTGCCTCAGGCCCTTCTCTTCTATTGATCAGGAAGCCAGAGAGATGGTATGCACTGAAAAAGTAACCTCATAATCGCTTTGGTTGTCTATGTATTTCCAGGATCTCTTATGTCTTTCTGCCCATTGGTTAGTCCAGGTTTTTGTTTTTTTAATTTCCTGGTTCTCCTCTTTGCAACTTAGCCTCTAGGATCATTTTAGTCTCTAAGGACCCAGGGCTCTACTCCAGCAGTTTTCAGACTTTTTGAGCTGAGCCCCCATCCTTTGAGTTATAATTTTCAGTTGTGCCCCTCAATACCTGCCCCTCCCCCCTCGAGTTTTCAGGGTGGGGGAAGGCATGTGCAACAGTCTCTGGGGGCAGAGCCAGCAGCACTGGGTGCAGAGGCATTGACACTGACCCACAGGCTTGGTAGCCCACTGAGGTGATTCGGGGGTGGAAGTGGCACTCCCTTCCCGAGTCTCCCCCCACGCGGGGCTGGCCTGAGTTGCCTGGTGTCACTGCTCACCCCCCAAATGTTCCTCTGCACCCTCCCTTGGGGGGTTGCACCCCACAGTTTGAAAACCTCTGCTCTATTCTAATTTTCAAAATGTGGTTTTCTTGTGGGTAAACTGAAGGTATCACAGATATTACAAGAAGTACCTGACCATGTTCTGATTTGGATTGATTTACATCTTTGGTCCTGATATGGTTCTCCTTTACCCCAGATTTATGCCATTATAACTCCATTGAATTCAATGATGGTTTTCTGTCTTAAAATTGATGTAAATGCAGTGAAGAAGCAGGCCCTTTATTATTATTTGCTGTGTACTGACAGTGCGCACATGCTGAAGAGACCCCAGAGAGTAGGATTTTCAAAGCCACACAGGGGATTTGGATGGCCAATTCCCATTAATTCCAGAATGTAAAAATGCTTAGAGGTAGTTATGGAATTAGTAGAAAGTTGAGGTGAGCAAAGGGCGGAATAGCAAAGGGCAGCCGGAAAGGGGAATCTATCAGGCTGGTAGAGGTTGAACTGCTACTGTACCGTGCTCAACATTGGGATATCAGCGTTTGATCAGTTATAGTATTTAATGGCTTGACACTATCTATTGGAAAGTATCAAGATCAATGGTGATGATAAATGCGTGAAGAGAAAGACAGAGGGACAGACATACATACTGATTTCCCATCTATTCTTCAGCATATTAACTCAGATATAGATTATGTTTTTGTTGTTGAAATCTATCCTAAAGCCCAATGTGCAGAGTCAGTAAAAAATTCAAACATAATAGTAGATTATATAGCTAAAGGTTATAGTGTCTATGAAAAGTAGTATCCTCTTGGTGCTGGAAGTTTAGATTTTCCAGAATACACCTCATAACAAGCAATGTCATGTGTCACCAATGGGTTATATAAAGCCCAAGGTTTGACTATACTTAGAGCACTACACAGCACTGGCTATTGTACAGTATCTTAGCTGGAATGTAATTACTTTTGAGGAAAATGCATTGCAGAACATCATCAGTTCTCAAAGATTTAAGTTATTAAAGAAGATTAAGGAATTTCTCTCAGGAAAAGAGACTTCACAGTGACCTAATTGAAGTTTTTAACATTCTCTTGGGAACTAATAAAAAATTGGTTCATGCAAATTCTTCACACTTTCAAACACAAGCATAAGAAAACATTAACTTGAAAAAAATGAGATCAAAATGAATTTAGAACAAAAAATAGAATCATTTGGATTGGAGAGGACTAGTTCTACCAGGTCATTGAAGCCTTCCCTCCCTGAATCATAGTAGGATTGTTTTCCTGATCCTTAAATAATCCATAATAGATGGGTGTCTAGGCAAGCAAATGATGACAATCCCACAGTGTCCCTTGGCAATTTGTACTTTCAGAAGAATAAACATATTAAATAAATTATCAAAAAGGGCCACTGCAGGCAAAGAGGATCAATGAAATCAAGGAAGAGCTCATTTATATTTACAGAGGGGCTGAGAGATATGGAATTAAAAACAAACTAATGTGATGAATGAAAGATGAGCACAAGAGACAAGGGACAGTATTTCTGTGGTGATGTCTTTCTTTTTTTTAAATTATTATTTTCATTAGATTTGTAATAAAATATACAAAGAATGCACCTACATATTACTCTGGGCATCCTTGGAATAACTTAAAGAACAATCAAGCTGAAACAGCAGCTAACCAACTGGCAGCGTCCAATAAAACAGACCGACCACAACTACCTCCTTAGCAAATACCTAGGTGAACAATTTGCTTCCAAATTGAAAGGTATATTCTTTTTTGGGGGGAGGGGGGAGTTGTAGGGCTATGTAAAATCAAATAAACAAACTGTAAAATCATTATAAAAAAACAATATAAGAAGAGCTGTTAAGCTTACATTTTCAAGGATATCAGGTACCCTTCAAACAGTCACATATATAATTTCTTTAAAGACTTGTTAAGCTCAATGCGACTTCTCATATGTGTAAAATGTTTCCTGAATCAGGTCCCTAGACTCTACTCAGGTTACTTGTTATATGCATAAATCTCCAATTGAAATCAATGCAATTTATACTGGTGCTCTAGGTGACATGCTGTCAACAGTAAACTGGTCACCCTTCTTAAAACAATCATCTGTTTCTTGTGTAAAGATGATCATGATCTAGATTTTATATGTGACTGGGATCTGAGGTAAATTCGTGAGGACTAAACCCCAATGTGGGCCAAAGTATTGTGTCACCCCCATCCCCCCACTTGGGATAAAGGCAGATGGAGTTCTGGGCAAGAATGTGTTCGTCCTTTCGATCGTGCCTGCAAAAAGTTATGTACTTCTTGTTACGTGCAGATCTGGCCTTAGTTATCACTGGCTTTTCCACCTTCAGAATGGATCACTCTAACACACTCTGCTTGGGGCATCATTTAAAGACCAACTGAAACTTCACAGAATGCAGCTGCTAGAGCCTTTAGTGGTGTTTTTATTAGGGGACCTTTTTCATATGTGCTTCTAAGACTGCACTGGGTACCAGTTAATTTCTGCATGCAGTGCAGTTTCTTATTTTATAAAGCCATTTACAATTTGGGTCCTTATGTGCCATAGCCTAGCTGGGACACTTGAACTGACATTCCCTAGGCTAAAATGACTGGAAGCAAGTTGTCCATAGATGGGGCAAAACTTGAACTCACTTGCTTCCCTTGTTCCATCACAGCTCTTTGAGTGGGTTGCAAAGATTTACCTATGTATACAGGCCTTCTATGAGGGAAAGGAGTGTGGCTGTTTTCTTTCTGGTGGGTTGGCTAGTTCCTCTTGGTATCATTTGTTAGATATTTGGGTTATTTTCTTATATGAGGTTCTGGATTTTTCATTGTGAGAAGGGCTAGAGCATTTATGATAGACATTTAATTTACATGGAAAAAATAAAACAGATGCAAAATTGGAAAAAATTCTTCACTGCTTACGGGGTCACAGTTATACATGCTGGATCTTCAGAGAGTCTGAAGTAATTATCAAACACAGCATGTGCGTTTTTAGAACCCTTGTAGGTTTCCCAAATCCACATGACAGTCTATAATGTTTGCATTGTCTGTTCAGTACATACATATGGAGCAGCTGATCATTTTTATTTCCATTATCATCATCATCATTCTGTGAATCTTATTGGCAGTGTTTATTTTTTGTTCAATTCCACTTTTACTTTTAATATTGATAGAATTAGTACAAGTCTTTTCCTTATGAACTCTTCCATCCAAGACATTTTGAATGAAACCATGCTTCTAGAAATAGGTATTTTAGTCACATCTACTGGATGTGTCCATATGGGCATACACGCATACACACACACAAAATTATACTATAACTCTGCAGTTTTCAAATATAACTAAACCCCTTCTAAAAGGAAAAATTCTACTTTGATCACTTTTAAGAACTGACTTTATATTTACAGGCTTATTGATAAAATCTATAATAGCCCAATTCGTTATTGTGTAGCCATATCCACATATTGCTATGTGCATTAAATACAAACCAACTTTCCTGTTACTCATCAGGTAAATCTACACTTCCCTAGACACACATTCCTTGAATTCTTTCACTCTCAAAGCACAGATTTGTATTTTTTAGTCTCTTTCTTACCCCCTTTGACATTGAGATCTGCACTCTGGAATGCATTTTGCTCTGGACTCCACCTTGGAGGGGTTACTAAAAATTCAGATGACCTCATTACATCTTAAGATACATTGTGGGAAAGAGAAAAGACAATTAAGAAATAAATATTGTGGTTTTCAGCATTTATATTAGGTTGCATTGCTAATAAATATTTAAGTTAAATTTAGTTTAACTTAACTTGAGGACTGTTTAGGCTTAATAATTATCAGTTTCTTGCAGTTATTTTCAGAGAATTTTTAACAAAGATTTTTGGCGTTTGACCAAAAGCATTCTAACTTTCTCTTTCAGCAATAAGTTTATGACTTCCGACTTGCTTGTGCAATTGCTATATGAAAACAATTTTACATCTTTTGTCTTTTGTAGGAAAATAGATTGAGAAGAACTTATCTGCAGTTGGGATTTGCTTGGTATAATTTATTTCAGAGGATAAAGTAAAATATAACTATGAGCACCACATGAGCCAAGCTTCCAGAATGCTATCGCTTCCAAATTATATATATTTTTGAAATTATAGTCATGAAGAGATGTGGGTAGAGAGCCACTGAAGCATTTTCCAGGTCTCTATAGGCTAAATGCTCCTCTGCAAGTATACAATGCATTCCAAGTGTTCCCTCTTGATTGGGAGGCTCCCACAAATGGAAATAGATTTAGTCTCCCATTTCCTAACTTTCTGTAGCGTTTTGTATTGAAAAGCAATCTAAGCACCTAAAATGGCAAATGTATGGCACTGAAAGAATACAAATAATATTATGCAAATTAACATTCAGAACAGAACATAAGAACAGCCATACTGGTCGAGACCAATGTTCCATCTAGCCTCATGTCCTGTCTCCGACAGTGGCCAATGCTGAATGCTTCAGAGGGAATGAAGAGAACCAAGCAATTTTGAGTGATCGAGCCCCTGTCATCTATTCCCAGCTGCTAGCAGTTGGAAGTTTAGGGACACCCAGCACAATAGGTTGCATCCCTGATCAACTTGACTAATAGCCATAGATGGACCTATCCTCCATGAACTTATCTAATTCTTTTTTGCAGCATTCAAGGTATGGGCATACCATGGATTTATATAGTGGCATTAAGATATTTTCTAGTTTATTATCTATCCCATTCCTAGTCGTTCCCAACATTCTGACTGGTTTTTTTGACTGCCACTGCACATTGAGCAGATGTTTTCAGAGAACTAGCCTCAATCCAGCATTTAAGATATGGGCGTACCATGGGTTTATATAGTGGCATTATGATATTTTCTATTTTATTCGTGCTTTAAGGACCATTCTGAAGAGCCATGCAGCCTCTTGTTTTGTGTCTATGGTCTTATAGGACCTGACAAAGCCCAGTGAAGTCAATGAGAGTCTTTTCATTGACTTTGTTGGACTTTGGATGGAGCCCATAGAGTTTTGCTCACTGTGATGCTATCAAGAATATGACACTGAACATATTCAGTATTTCCAGTGACACGCATGTAGGATGGAAAGTTCGTCTTTCTGACTGACTGATCATCCTGTATAGTCTATAGAAAAACGAATCAGAGGCAGTTCATCTTTGTGCTATTTCAGGTTAGTGGACACTTTTCTTTAAGATATATTTGAATAATTGCAGAGAGTATCCAGTTTCTCCTCTAGATAAAGAGCCTCCTCTCACATTCTTGCAACAAAGTGATCCCAGATAGACCATTGGGGGCATTTTCACTAGGTCAGAACAGGCACCATGCTCCAGCCTCTGGGAGACACCTCCTTGGCCCCAAGAGCAGGGAGTCACTAATGTACATGATTTTGGCTTCTCTGTGGCCCAAATCCAGGCAATTTTCAACATAACAAGATCCTGCAGCTTGGCCACTGTTAGCATGTGTATGTTTTTTAGGTGTGAAAGTCAGTTTGGTAAAATTATATGACACTCAGCAGCCCATAGGGCTGCATGTCTTTATGAGACATAATGCCTACAGTTTAATGAGCAGGGAGGCTGGATTTTGTTGGGTTATTTTATACACACCCAGTCAATATATGGCACACAATGTTCCATCATCCACTAAGTAACTAAATGCCATCTCCCTCTCACCTCTTACTTGGAGCACAGCAAAGTTTTTAGAGGCATCTAAATCAAAAAACGTGGCTAGGGACATTGAAGACTATTTTATCCCAGGTCCTCTTGAAAACAGAAGGCTCTTCCCTTTTATCAAGCAGCAGAGCAGCCACTGAAGCCCACAATGATCCTTCAGTTTCGGCCCTCAGAGCTTTTTTAATGTACCATCATGGTTGCTGATGCCTTTTATCTTCACAAAAGTAACAATAGACTTCCAGCTGGGGAAGCAATCACATGGCTACAATTACAGTTATGCCCACCTCTTCCTTCAGTGGGCTTTAAAGCTTAGTGAACTATTTAGTGCTGTTGTTGTTAATTTGAGTTCTGGATACCTGGATGTTATATTTTCTATCCTGAATTAAAATAGAAAATTAATTTAAAAAAACCCAAAATACAGGGGGAAAGGGAAGTAAAGTGACATTTCCAAATATTATATGAGATTTATTATCTTGTTAGTTTACTATAGTATTTGCCTCATGTCAATGCTTATTTATTTACTTACAAGTGGAACATGTGACACACTAAATCTTCTCTCTCTGATGGACACAGGACCTCTTTTGGATCATGCTTGTCTACCCTGGTCTTTATTTTTCAAGTGTCTCATCATGATATATGCTCATTGTGCATACCATATTGTGTCAGGCTATGTCAGCCTGCATTGTGTCACATACAGAAACAAATTAAGGCAATATGACTCAGTTGCAGATACATATCATAAGCCATTATAAAGTTAATATATATTTCTTTGATAGAAAGAGTATTTGAAGTACCCTGTTGATAGCCTCTTAGCAGGATTATCCCAGCTTCTCATTTATATCATTTTGTCTTATTTGAAAGAGCCAGTCTCACATAATGAGAGGTAAACAAGCCCTTGGTATTACCCTGGCATTTATAGTAAGCCATCTTTACAAGAACCAGGAATGAGCAAATTGGTTTGGGTAAAACAAAACCTGACCCAAGCGTTACCTCAGAATGCAATTTGAACTCCAAGCAATCATTTTTGAGGCACAAAAACTACCCATCCCCATTAGTTCCCCTTTTTGCACACCTCACCACTTGCCTATTTTTGGTCATGAGTAAAAGCAGAAGTGCTAAAATGCTGCAAAAAAGGCAGTTCATCTTTCTGTACACTCTAAATAAAACTGGCGTGTCTTACAGACACATCAGCAGGGGCAAACTTGTAGAAAGAGCATGGTCTTGAGGTTCAATCAGAAATTAGGAAATCTGGGTCCTGTTTCTACCTCTGCCAGACTCCCTGTGTTTCTTTGCATAAGTTGTGTAGGCCCCAGTTCAGTGAGGCACATGATTAAACATGAGTAGTTCCACAGAAGTCAATCAAACTAAGCTGCGGGGCTATAGAATTGCAGTATAGATGTCCGAGCTGCAGACTGGGTTCCCGTAACTTTTTATCCAGAAATGGGGGGAGGGATAGCTCAGTGGTTTGAGCATTGGCCTGCTAAACCCAGGGTTGTGAGTTCAATCCTTGAGGGAGCCATTTAGGGATCTGGGGCAAAGATTGGGGATTGGTCCTGCTTTGAGCAGGGGGTTGGACTAGATGACCTCCTGAGGTCCCTTCCAACCCTGATATTCTATGATTCCCTAATCAGGTTCTTAAAGATCGGCATGTGCTGACGTACCTTACTGAATTTGGGACTTACCATCTCTATGTCTCAGCTCCTCACATGTAAAATGTGGACAATAACATTTCCCTACTTCACAGAGGGTGTTGTGAGGCTTCACTCATTAAAGTTTGCAGTGTGTAAACATTTTGTTGTGCCCAGGTACCTTAATGCTCTAGGGCACAAATAAACTTTAACTGAAGACCCAGTCTAATTTCCATGAAAGTAGATTGAAAGACTCCCTTTGATTTAAGATACTTAGCTACCTATATGAATGAAGAGAATAGATAGAGCAGAACTGAGTACTTTGAGATAGTCATATGAAAGGCACTATATAAGTGTAAAGCATTGTTATTATACAGCTATTTAGTTTGAATTTAGAGTGCAAATTTATAAAATAGACACACATATTCCATATTACCCGCTAGTCAGCAGTAGCCAAAAATGGAGTGGATCCTGCCAGAGTTGTTGTACAGAAATTGTTTTCTAAGTCCAGTGGCTAATTATAGCAGGAATAATTCTCTCCCATAGTAAGAGGCCTAATAGTGCCATATTTCTCATTGGAATCGTCAGCTACTCACTCACTTGCTCACACCCTATCCCTTCCTGACTCCGATGTTTCAGTACCATCTCCAGAAATCAGGAGGCAGGTTGTTCGGGCTAGAATTCTCCATTGTCATTGTGTTTGACATGTTAGAGATGGAGTTTTGCCACAGACCTGTAGCCTATGGCAATGGGCAGGAGAGATGAGGCTGCTCTAAAATTTAGAGCAAACATACACAAAAAGAAACTACATAAAATATTGAAATGACAGCTTGCTGAAGTAGCTATTTGTCAGAGCAGCTTTAGCACGGTCGCACACTGACGTACAGTAGTTGACACAGCTCGCTGTGATGTGGTGAAATGAAATCAGTGCCCAGACTGGGATTTGCTACATGAACAAATTTCTGAAACAGCCCACAACAGGTGTGCCAACAAAATTTTGCACGTACAAATAAATGGCTCTATGTCTATCATGCTTGAAACAAACATCTACTCAAGTTTTGTCAGGATGGATTCAAAATCCCAGATCAATGAGCCAGACTCTAATAATTTCAAAATATTTTTGCAGCCCAAGAAATCCATCAGAACAGATGCACAAAATTCTGTCAAGGCTAATAAAAAAAGCCCAGAGTCAGAATGAATATAAAGTTCTTGGGTAAAATCCTGACCCTATTGAAGTCAAGGGCAAAACTCCCATTGACTTCAAATGGGGCCAGGATTTCACCCCTTGCATATAGATGAGTAGATGGATATTTCATAACATAAGCATCTGAAGGTCCCTGGATGTTATTATAACCAGCATCTGAACACCTGGTAGAGCCTTTGAATACCTTTCCAAAAGCTTTTGTTTCCAAAGCATCAGGACCAAGTTACATGTGGATTAATCTGTCTCACGCCTCAGTCCTGCAAAGAATTACTCACAGGCTTCACTTTAAATTGAGTCCTAGTGGCACTACTCTCCATTCAGCAAATGCTGTAAGAGCAGCAGATTGTCATCTACATCTGTGTTATGTCTTATTTTCAGATGTTACTCGTGTGAAATTGTCTGGAGCATTCCACCTCAGAGGTGGCTGCATTTCAGTGGGGAAGAAAAATTCCTGGCTATACAGCCCTTAAAGTATCTTGTAATGCTTGAGAATATATCATTTATTATGGTTTTATTTTACACAGTCAAACTTGCTGGCACAAGATTTTATTTATTTATTTAAGAATAGCAACCATGTTAAAATGTTCTGGAAGAAGTCAGCAAAATATGCATCTGTTTTAATCACCCATAAAGGTTACTTTTCAAAAACTTTCAGATTGAGCATAATAAGCTACTCATATGCTAACTACAACAGGATGTGCTAATTGGGAGGTGAGGGTTGTTTCTGTGTTCTTAGCGCTTTTACTCAAAATGTTGTGTCACTTTCACTTATGTTAATGTATGCATTTTTAATATATATTTACATTCCTACTGGCAGCAATAGGGATGTTTTATAATCCAAGGAAAAAAATAAAAATATATAAATATAATACAATCTGCTCACATTCCATTTGTTGAAATGAAAAACATAATCTACCTCAGCTGCTGCCAAATATTTAATACTTGTTTTTAGCATTCACTCAAGACTCAACTCATTTGTAATGCTGTGGGGGACATGCTAGGGGTGTTAGAGAAGGTATACCTGAGAATGCAGATTGTGCCCACTATGTGAGCAAGAATGTGCCCACTTTTCAGCAGATGTGAATACTGAGGGGGGAAAAAAAGCCTTAAATGGCAGATTCCAGGCTCTTAGTCTCTCAGATCTGTGGGCAGCAAAGGAAAATTAATATCACACAGTGCTGTTGACAGAAATGAGTTGCAATCCACTCCTGGGTGATTCTGGGCCCACAAAGCTCCAGTGTACTACATATGATGTAAATGTACTCTCTATTCAAATGACCGTTCTGTCACCAGCTGTTACAAACATGTCTGAATACTAAGCAAACAGAAAAAAATATATATCAAAGCTGGAAAAAAAGTGATGAACATTTTTCAGGACAACTTGTCACCAGTTCTTTTCATGCATTATTTGTGTCCTTGACATGCCAAGAACCCACTGTTTGCATTTCAGCATGTGTGAAACCTCACACTCTTGAGATTGCCATTGGAAGTGCCATGGCAGCCATCTTTGGCAATTCTGATTTATGAATGAGAACGAGAGAACAGCAAAAGATCCCCATTGTAACATGCACACTGAGATGCATTCACACAACACAATAATATGAATCATTTAAAAAAGCCAGGATGATGAGTAGTGGGGGAAGAAAGGGATACCTCACAGGGGAGTTGTGAGGATAAATACATTAAACATAAGTGTCTCAGCTAGCTAGCTAGATGATAGATTGATACGAAGGCCCTGATCCTCGGGCCCAAGGTGATAAATGCTTGTCACTTTGGTTTCTAAGCTAGCCAGATCAATCTCTGTGTTTTCTGCTATCCAAGCACAGGTAGATGGGCTAAATTTTCTCATTTCAAGACATTCTGGGTGACAAGGTGCATCCTCTTCATAAACATAACCTCCCCCCTTCTCTCTCTCTCTCTCTATATATATGTACATATATGTAAGAAAGAAGTACTGCATTATCCCTTTTATAAACACAAATAGAAACTTTTTGCACATGGAAATGGGCACTTGTGCAAATAGTGCAGCTGTGTGGAAAGTGCGACCCTCTGTCACACTGATGTGATGTTATAATCCCATTCTCCCCCATCAATACTGAGGGACAATGCCCCCCTCCCACTCTTTCTATAGTTTCAGAAAACCTGGCAGCATTATTATTCCTTGCTTCCTCTTTTTTCCTCACTTTTGAACTCTGGCTGTTTAGAATGGATGAGGAGGATGGGTAGGGAGCTTTTTAAAAATAGCTAGCTTTGCTCCTCTAGATCTAGTTATCCCACAGTAGCAGTTTTAATCTTTCCCATCATTACTATTCTTGCCAGGAGTATTTTTAAAGCCAGACACTTATTTTGCTCTTCTCGAAATGCCTATAACAGTTGAGCCAAGAAGCACTTTTCAAATGGAATGTGAAAGAGTTAACAATGCCCTTTCATGCAAAACCACAAACAACCAGGGGGGAAAAAAGTTTTAACTGAGCTTTGGAAAGGATCCAAATTCTAGCCAAGAGGAGAAGCAAAGGAGAGCATGAAATGCACAAATCATCCCAGAGTTCACTGAATTGACAAAGTTATTTAAAAAAAAATGGGGGGAAAATTTCAGTCCTGCCCTCTACCTCTAGGCTGCGAAACACAGAGAGAGAGAGAGAGCAGAACAAGTCTGACAGGATAGCAATCTACAGCAGCTCTAGTCCCTCAGGACTAAACAGAGACAGAGCGTGGCACAAGCTCTTTCTCTTCAGCTGCTCTCTGCTGTGTTCTTGGCATGAGCCGGTTTGGTTTCGCTTGCACAAACTCAGTGCTTCTTCAGCTTTAAAAAAAATTATTATTATTAGCAAGTGGGAGAAGAGAGGCTTTAATAAGGGCTTGAGGGATTTCTGGATAAAGCCAGAGTTTAGGGGTGGGGTTTAAAGGGCCTCTAGCCAGCCATTGGGCCATCCGCTTAGCAACAGTATGAAAAAGGCCAACCGGAGCATTTATACAGTTGGGCCACATTCCAAGCTCTTTGTGCCAAATACTTAACTCCTCTGCCAAGAAAACAAACAAGGGCACTTTTAAAAATTACAGCGTTAAAGGATTTTTTCTTCTTCTCTTTTCTCCTTCACAAACTATCTTCACTCACAGTTAATGATCTCTTTCTTTTTATCGCAGAAGTGCAAACTGTAGGGAATTCTTCACTTTTTCAGGTTGGAACAGTAGCTTCCACTTTCGCTGTATATGACAGTTCTCACTTTCCATATTAGAACAGTTCATTCCATATTAGAACAGTGGATAGAACTCAGTCAGCAGATTTCTCTTCTCAAGTGCAGTAGGTTCCTTTATTTCTTAATAACAACATTTCTCTTGAACAATGGACCTCACTATATTTAGGGAAAGCCCTCCTTTCATAGCCACATTTATTTCTAGCTAGTTATTGCTGTCTATATAATGTCCAAAACCTTTTAGCACCTCTTTTATTCTCTCATACTTTCTTTCTAGTAATTTACCACTTTGTTTATTTCAGTTCTACTAGAGAATACAGATTAGGAAGGGTAGGGATTTTAAAAGACAGAAAAGAGGGCATGTATCTATAACTCTTTCCCTGGAGAGAAATTAGACAGGAGTTTGGAATACTCTCCTCCTTTTATTAAAGACACATTTTTAGATTTTTTTAAAAAATTGGTCATATTTTAGCCTATGTGAGTGCTGAAGCTGGGGAAGAGCCAATGCCTTGCTGATGAGGAATCCTTTCTATGTTTATGCCTGGTGAGAGACCAATCACCACTTCCATATTCCAATAGTGAAATATCTCCTTTCCTTACAAGGCAGAAAAGCACAAAATTAACGGCCCATTTCTGAGAGGCGCAGAGTGCCAATACTTACTTAGGCCCTGCCCACATGCAGCAAGTTGGAGGACCGGGAATTTATTTTGTACTTTTCTGCCTTAGAAGGAAAGAAGAGAAATTGAGATTTTTTTTTTAACTAGTAGAAATCTTCAGTCTGAGTTGAAGCCAGGAGAAAATGGAGAGGAGGCAGAATGAGATAAAACCTCAGCACCTGGCAGGAACAGGCCCGAAGAGCCCAATCTTGCAACCCTTTAACTCATGCAAACAGTTCCATTCACTTCTCTGGGGCTGCTCATGTGAGTAAGGGCAGCAGAATCAGGCCCCTGCTTAACAGTGGCAACACAACCAGAGGTTAAAGCAGGGCACTTGGAGCCAGGATGCCTGGTTTCGCTTCCTGGTTCAACCCCTGATTTACTGGGTGACTTTGAGTAAGTCACTGAATCTCAGTGAGACTATATTTACTCAAATGAAGAAGTATTGGGAAGCTTAAACAACATCTGTGAAGTGCTTTGAGGTCCTTGAAGGAAAGACGTGCACTTGTACACTATCAGTATTGCTACTTGTGTAACCGACTTATACTTTCAGAAGATTGGTTCTGCAACTACATGCTTAAATTTCATTTAAACCTCTAGTGACCACTGGTTGTGCATTTTCTGCCACAGTGCACACTATCATAGTAATTATGTGAGCAAGGGAGACATTAAATTAGTTTACACAGGCATTTTTTGGAAAAAAATGGATCTGTATGTCTGTATTTCATAACTAGAGCTCTGAATTTTTGTACTCTCTTTGATCTTTGATAGGGCTAGGTGATTACTTAAATATAGATTCCCTTTTGGTCTCCGGTCTGACTCTCACTGCAGTGAATGAGAATTTTCCAGAGAAAACAGCTTCTGAAAAAATGGAAATGCTTCAATGGGAACAAGATTTGATTCTGATTCAAACTGAATGCATGGAATGAAATAGCGAGGTCAGACTTTAAAAGGTATGGATGTTTATCTTAACTATCTAGATCCCCCGAGTTAGTAAAACTGGACTGGAAGTGTCCAGAGAACAGGTTTTCTTGTGATATTTTTGGTACCTCATGCTTCTGGCCAAACTTGGGAACAACAACATGTAGGTAACTTTTCTTGTGTTATTTTGGACTCCACTTCTAGATCCAATCGGAAGTAGGAAATACAGAGGCAAAAAAATTAAAAAAACAAAACAACAGGAACCTCACAGAAAAAGGGTTTGGTTTGACTTTGGGTGAAGGTTCGGAGTAGGAAGAGAGGGGATGGTGCTTCCTATTTATCTGAACTGGTTCTGCTTATCTTTGTCTAGAACTTGTTTTTGAGTAATGAGGAAGTACAAAAAAATCCATTTCATTTTGCACAGTACACAGCAACACTCAGACTTACTCAAGATAACAGCCCCTCTACGCTTATGAAATAATATGGAAATAAATAATTCAACTAGGATCAGATCTACAACCCATTCAAGTGAACAGAAAAATTTCCTGTGCATTCAAGGAGCTTTGGATCAGGCCCTTAGTGTGATACTGCAACAAAGTTGACGGAACATAGTAAATGTAATGTGGGGCAAATGCTAAGTCTTTACTCTGTTTTCACCTAGTCTTTAGTTGAGCAAACTACCATGGACTTCCATGTGAATTTGCATTACTAGAGACTGAGTGAAAACACTAAGGATCATAGTATTTTGTCCTCTTTACATGGACAGTATGGTTGCAAGTCTATAGCTCTTAAGCTTTCATTTATCACAATGTCCCCCATAAAAATGGATTCCCCTTCAGTGCTGCTGGCTGCCACAAATTTGTAATAACTCAGTGGTACTTTACAATGTGTTTTACAGCCATCTGAAATTGTATTTTATTAAAGGGGCGCATACGTTGTGTCAGTAATTCTCATATACTGTAATTGGTTTTATAACACCTGGTTACAGTATATAGTATAATTTGCCAGGAACTTGATATGAATGCATTTCATAACATGCTTTATATAATCTATTATTAAAAAGTGTAGCTGCATCTGTAATTATATTGGCAAATACAGTTTTATTGAGTTTTACATAAAAGCATGCGGTACAGAAAGACCAAAGGAGTACTCGCTCTCAGGATGCAGAAACACTTTTTTCTAGACAAGAATATAAAACGGCAAGTATAAAATCTAACAACGATTTAATAAGTAATGAACTAAAACTGGAGATCCAACTGTCCCTGAACTTGGGGAAAGGTGGGATCTGGATCAGAATGTTGTAGCTTATATTTGTTTAAGAAAACTTTGCATTTGGTCTGAAAAAAAAATGACTATGTAAAACATACCTTCTGACTGAGCAGTTCTTACCTCTGTGTGTATTCAGAGTCCCATCTACTGACCTGAGAGATAAGAATATATTTGACACTGGTTTTTACTTCTGTTGGCTCTACAGAACCTGCACACCACTGGGACAGTGAGCTGGAATCTACTCTAGCTAGTGCATCAACAGAATTCAGATTGCAGGTCTTCAGATTTGACAAGGTATAAACTAGAAAGAACACAGTTTGGCTACCAGATTGCAAGGTGAGTTTACAGGACTAGCAATTGAGGGTGTGGCAGGGGAAAGCCACCTTTGCAGCTTCTGATCTGGACTAATTGGGTAAAGTAAATGGAGAGGCACTCATTGACAACAGCTGAGCATCTGGCTATATGTATTGCCAACAGAAACTCTCTTTTATGCAGTTCGTTTGCAGGAGCCATGCAGTCTGGGCAATGTCAATGTCTGTTCTCAGAACGACCTTCCGTGGATGACCTTTCAGTTTGGGTTGATTAGTTTGCCTGTGGTTTAACTTCAAAAGCATCAAAAGCCCTTTTATGAAGCCCATAGAGAGGAAATTTACTCTAATATTAATCTATTGTCATACATCTCTCTGTTGTGTGCTTTAAAGATACTGAACACCTGAGATTTGGTGCATTTTTTCTCTTCCATGGAAATAGAGTCTAAATGTGGTAAAAGCCTTGGCCATTGTGAATCAATTACAATTCAAGCTTTTTTTCCATTTATGGTGAGCTTTCCCCTTCCTTCTCAGCTCCCTAAGGTATTGCACTGTAAAACACTTTCTGTAATAGGTTTTATCTCATTCTGCCTCCTCTCCATTTTCTCCAGTTCCTATAGTGAATATTCGTCTTTTCTACCTGCTGCCTGGTTAAATCAGCCTCTGAGGCAGTGACATATGCCCGATCACGGGTGCTGTCACTTAAATTCCCTTTGCTCATATTTTTCTCCTCCTCATAGGGAGATGGGGACAGATGTTTGAAGAATGGACCTTTTGGCTGGCTGGCACATTTAAAGTGGTGACGTTTGTTACTAATTACTGGCGTTGAAATCCTGGCCTTCACTGACAGCACCCAGAACTGAACAGCAGGTTTCTCCCAAGTGCAGCTGAATCCAAGTGCTAGATCTTCTGAGAAATGAAATCCTGTGCTCAGTCACAGACATTTGGACTGAATTCTTCCTATTTAAATGGCAGCTCTCACTTCATAATTCTTGTCCTGAAACATATGGCTCTAAAACGCATAAACAACAAGCTGGTCTCCTCCACCTGCCCTCTCCTGTGGTCTACTGGCTAGTAGCTCTTCTGAACACTTTTATTCACACATCATATTCCACCCTGCCCCAGCCTTAGGAGCACTCAGAACAAGCCGTTGCCTTAGGTACCAAAGTGGAAGGGGCAATAATAAGTGTGCAAGGGCTTAAGGGCTGGTCAGTAATGGAGCACACAAAACCTCCAAGGTGCCAGCAATGTGCCACGTGTATCATGACTCCGAGGCAAGCTTTATAGGTGCTTCAGCAGCAACGCCTTGTAGGCGCTAGCCCTGGCGAGTCCCAATAACCACTCAGACCCCTGGTGAAAGGGTGAGGGTGAAAGGGTATTTTACTAATGCTGGCAGGAAAGCTTGCAGATACCCTAGGTACAGAGGCTTAAGCAGTTACAGTTCAAGTGAGCAATAGCAGTTCCTGTTTAGGTCCTTGGGGAAGTCTAACCAAGAGTTGGGGCCCTTCAGGCCTAGTCCCTGGGGAGACCTTCCCAGTCCAGTCTCCATTCAAGCAAACAGGAGTTTACAGGTTTCCAAACCAGGCTCACTCTGCCCCTCTGGGGCCTTCTGCACTGGCTCCCTGCCCAGCCGCTGCTGTTCCCCATAAGTCCCACGCAGACCTGTCCAACAGTCACAGCCTGTTCCATATGCAACACCACATATGGTTTCTAGGGAATTGCTTCTGCATCCAGCTTCTCTGAAGCTCCAGGCTAGTCATGTAGTGGTTGCTTCCCAGACGGAGCCCCGGCCACTTCCTGGTTCAGGCTCTTTCCTCTTACCCAGCTAGAAGGAAAGGGATTGAACCTGCTGGGTCAGGGTTAATTTCACTCCTTGGCTTTCTCTCCCTGAAACGTGTCTAAACCTGTGGGGAGGGGGAAGGCGAGAAGAGGAGGAAGGGGATGTGGAGTGGAGTGGGGAGGAGGCTGCTCGGAACTGTTGTCCCTTGCGTAGCAGATCCATTACAGGCATGAGGGTGTCTCTGATGTGGAGTTGTGGAAGACCCAAACGGCAATGGAGATGCCCACAGTTCCAGCCTCTGAGAATCCCTGCAGGAGAATTCCACAGTCTCCCGTGTGCTCCACTGTCGTGTGGTGTGCAAGATTGGGCAGGGGACTATGAGCAGGCATGCCAGTCAGAACATAACTGGGAACATGGCCCAGTGGGTTCACACATTGTAAAGACCTACTGACCATGTGCAGTGTGTTATACAGTGGGCCATGACCACTACTGAAGCACATGGCTTTGGAGTGGTGGGCACAGGCTGAGATGTGTATACTCCTCTCCCCATTTCTGTGCAAGGGGGAAGAAGATTCCATCTGCCCACCTTCCCTCCTGCACTGGTGAGCTGCACAAAGCCCATTTACTCAGGTTTTGCACAGGGAATGCCATTTCCACCTTACGTACTTAGGGTGTGTCCCAAAGCCCATTGATGTCAATGGAAAGGTTCCCATTGCCTCAAATGTGCTTTGGACAAGGCTCTTAATTTTAAAATTTTACCAGGGCAAAATTCCAGCCTCTAGCTGGCACGTCAGTGATGCCAGTAATTTGCTTGCCAATGTGACTAGGGGAGCATATTCCTCTGCCGGCACTTTTTCTCTGAAGTGAAGTGAAATCGTAAAGCTTTGTCTGGCTTGCTATGTAAACCTTCTTCTATCCCTGCCACAAAATGGGACACTCTAAGTCTTCCTAAGGGCAGGGAAAAATTTAAGGCTGATCCCGATGAAAGCGTTATAGAAATAGATAACTGGGATTTATTAACAGGGGTTAGGGTTTCGTTTTAAACAGACATTTATCAGACAAACACTGAAGGAAAAAGAGTTAAGTCCCTGGTTAATGTAAGAGTATAGGGTTACACTGACTCTCTTACACACATTTTTCAAGCCATTCCCCTTTTACGATCCTCCTCCCCTTCCACAAATCAACTTTACACCTCTCCTAAATCAATCTTACACTGAGTGACAAGGGGCTGTCAGCCAAGACATATATATTAGAGATCCTAGCAAACTCTTTCGGAACATAATGCCCAGAAACCCATAATCCTTACAGGTATTTGCCATAAAAAAATGTTAAGGCAAATAAAGTTCAAAACCAGCCGCCCAATTGCTACATCTAACTCTGAATTTTTCAGAAGGGAATGAATTGGAAAGAATAGGATCAGTATTGCAAACCATTAGTCTTTTGTAAGAGTGAAATACAGTCCTACCCAGAGAGTCAGGGTGAAGCCCATGCATCACTTAAGTCCTAACTGCTCTATAGGCATTATGCTGGCCCTCTGTACGCTGGTGAATTTCACGCTTAGTGCTTAAAACCCATAGACATAATGCAGCTAACTAAAGTGTGGCTGATCAGAAAAACCTGCCTTTTTTTAGGCCAAACTCAGGCTCAGGCCCTAAGCAAGAGGTCACAAAGGCATTGTTCTGACTTCCTAGCAGGGAAGAGAGAGTCCAGTGAAGCGGCATTTCTCTGAACACACAGCTATCTTTTGCTAATTAGAAAAAAAAAACAAAAAAACACCAAGGAGAATGAATGTAAAATGGAAAGCTTTTCACGGATAAGTATTTTTAAAGTGTTCCTTGGTACTATTGTAAAAATCCTACTTGAAAATCAGGAAGGTAGAAATTCTGTGATGTGAAGCTTGTGGCACGGAGGACAGAGGGAGGCTAAAGATAGCTGGATGCCACCTTTGTACTGCCCAGATTCTAGGCTGCTCCATGGTCAACGTGGCCTCTCACAAAGTTGGAGCAACCCAACTGGCTGCTCTAATTTATGGCAGCTTTCTTTCAACTGCCTAAAAATTGCTCCACTTCTCTGACCTTTCGCCATTGCCCTACTATGTCCCCTACAGCTAGGAGGTGGTTGCGAAGAGCGGGGTGTAGGGCTGCTTACGCTGTCCCTCAGACTGGGGACTGTTTCCACCAACTTCAAGGCCCCCCTCATGTTACCAGATCAGAGTAAAGGATCTCAGGGGAGGACAGTGTCTGTCTGTAGGAACATAGTTGGAAATTAAAGAAGGAAACAGCTGGATTAGCAGCCCTGCTAATTATCATCGTTATTGCTCAGATGTGAAGGTAACTGTACTATTGTTATCATTAGACTTGAATGTTTGTCTGCATGAATGCTGCAAAAAATGCAGTGCAAGTGTTTGCTTGAATTTCATGGTGAACTTGTTTCAGCCGTGCTTACACAAGCTCATGGGCTTGGGTACTTGGATCTAGCCAGTTTGAAATGCATGTGCCTGACTGTTCTCAGCAGAAGTGATTCATTTCATATAGTACAGGGTGCTGCTTGTTTCAACAGGGGAACAGGGTTCACAGAAACCTCCCGGGCAGTAAAGCAACTAATAAATGAGTCAAGGATGTAGTTGCACTCTTCGCAAGTAGGACTCTCTCTCTCTCTCTCTCACACACACACACACAAATTACTTTGTGTCAGTGACTGTGGTGATGACAGAAAATTACATAATAAATAAAATGTAGGTGGCTGTATTTTACATGGGATGGGATTGGGACACTGCTTTAACATGGTAAGGGGACAAGGTTTCTAGAGGCCCAAAACAGACAATTAAATGAGCCAGACAAGTACGTGACTTCTACCTTCTGGCAGCAGGGTGGCACATGCACACAAAATGTGAATGTGAAGGAACATTGCATTTAAATTTTTCACCAAGCCAAGTTCTATTTGGAGGGCTTAAGTGGTTCATAGTCCTGTAAAAAGGTGCATTTCACTCAGAATGAATAAATTTAAGCCGGTTGTGACTAGCCAGTGTACATGCTACAAATCAAAAGGGAAAATAAAATCACAGGCAATCATTTTCTGAGAATTATTTGTATTCCTGCAGCTATAGTTTTCACATATGTTGCTGGTGGAAAAGCTGATGGTACCAAATAATATTAATAATAATCGCACACTTTTGTGTCACTAGCCTGCATAGTTATCTTGTGCAAATAACCTGTAAGACCTGCTCCATTGCAGAACCTTACATTTTCTTGGATATCTTTTATGATTGCAAGTGTCAAATAAAGCTAGATTGTCTGCTTTGTCTTGGAGTGATAAGCAAGCCAAAGCAAGTCATTTGGCTCAGGAAGACGTATAGGTGGATAGAGATCTAGGATTTCAACCACTCAAGCTGTCTCACAGCTTTTGTATTTCATGTTTCAAAATCTTTTCCTTTTACCAAAGCCTCCTTCTCGCTGAAGTGATGCTGCAGTTGCAGCTGTCCTGGTGAACTGAAGAACTCGCTCAATATGTTGTTAAAAAAACAAAAAGACTGGTTAGAGCTCAGTGGTTTCAGCAGGATACTGCATTGGCTTTGCTCCTCCAGGGACTCTGTTTGCAGAGCTTTGCCCTGGTCCCAGACACAGAGGGATGCCTTAGCCTCCACATTGTTTGGCTGAATGGCAGAGTCTGCTACACCTTAAGAGGAACAGGTGAGGACAGAGAACTACATTAGTGCTTCCTGGCACTATGTTTGGCAGTTGTTACCAGTCTTGCCATTACATAGCAACTGACACTTACCCCAGGCACTAAAATATAAAGAGAGACAAGCCTGCTAAGGCTTGTTTGAAAGCAAATTTGCCAGGCACTCTAATATCACTATGCTTTCCCAGCTTGCAGCCCCACCACCGCCACCCTCTTCTTTCTTGTATAACCTGGTTTCTTCCCTCGGTACCCAGAAGCCACTCCTTATGTTGAGTTGCACTTCCCTTGGGCAGAGATGTGCGAAGGCTTCAGGTTGCGCTGACTCAGGGACGTGAGGCTGACTGTAAGCAACAATTTCAGCTTGCCAGTTTTAGAGAGCACTTAACATACATTTGCCGATAAATGCAAGCACAATCTTCTACACAAGGATTCCAGCGCCTGGGTTACGCAGAGTTGGCTGTGGCTGGGGACTTGTGCAGTGCAATGCAAGGTGTGCATGCAGATGCGTGAACGGAATAAAGGAGGACTTTGTACTCCCAAAGCTTGGGTCAGCTGTGTGCCAAGCCAGGGCCCATTCCTCAGTGTAACTCAGAGCAGACTGGAGACTGTTACAATTAATACTGACCACTAGCAGCCCTAGCGGGGCTGTTAAAGGCATTGGGAATCAGCGAGGCATAAAGAAGCTCCTTTCCCCAGTCATGCCCCACTACTCTGGCCCCCTACACTATGACAATTCCATGCCACCAGAGGATTCTTCTATATATGGTCTTCACAGTATGTCCTAAAAACCAACCGATTCAGCTGACTGCAGACCAAGTCAGGGCAGGGAGCATGTTTCAGTCAAAGAGCATTCATGGCAGCAGCCCTCTCTCTTTAGTATTGAAGATGTTCCCCCTGACATTCTGCTGCTAACCAGACCTGGGGCTGTATCCCATGGGGCTAGATAACATTTTTCATGCAGGCTTGCGGCAAGCTACTTAGAGCTTTCTGGGCCTGATCCAAAGCCCATTGAAGTACATGGGAGTCTTTCAACTGATGCCACAGGAATTTGGATCAGGCCCCAAATATAAAAGCAGAACCCCTTAAACTCTGCCTGGCAATTAATAGACAAGTGAAGACCCCAGAGCATTGGTGTCATGTCCGCTCAGCAAGATCCCCCACTTACTAAGCAAGCTGCTACATTCTGCACCAGTGTCAGCTTCCCAGGAGATTTAAAGTTAAGCTCCTTTATTGTATTACAGTCGTCTGCTCTTCAGGTGACAAAGACATGTATCCAGTAGCAAGGTCCATATCCAAGAGGAAAGGTCATAACCCTCCTAGCCAGGAACAGATGGGGAAAAAAGGACAAAAATCAATACAGGAACGAACCTCCCGTGTATAGTAATGGGTGTCCATGTTTGGAGCCAATCATACTAAACAATTCAAAAATCTTTATTCCCCTCACCAAATAGGACAAAATGATGACAAAATGGCCTCAATGCTTTAATCAGCCGGACGAGTCAAACCTTTTATTCCTTTGTATACACCAGTCAATGGAAAGTTAGTGCTTAATTAAACCCCTTGAATGAATACCCGATAATTAATAAACCCATATACCGTACCCCAAGGCTTTGAGTTTAAGAAGTCTCCTCTATTCAAGTATGAAACAAGAAAACATGCTGAACTAATGGGAAATAATTCCGGTAGAAGGCAAACCAATTAGGATTAGTGAATTCCATTTCATTTAAAGTTCCAAGATAGAGAAGTAATTTATCTAGTAAATTAATAGTGTTAGTGGCTTTCCTAATATATTAGCAAGTCTTTCATATCATATTAGTGAAAACCAAACTGGCTAATACAATAAGAGACTTATTATAAAGGTATGAAGGTTACTAATGTGATAAGATTTTTGCATCCTATTAGTATTAAAGGAACATGTTTCTAAAATGGAATTTTATGTATATTTATATAACTCCATAATACACGTCAATCGCCATGTGTTTTATTTTAACAAAGTGATAATTCTCCTCCTAAATTTGCACTTAGTGAGAGTGTTAGATCTCTCCATACAACACTGAGTGTGTGTGTATGTATTGGTGACCCATATTAGCTGGTCTGGGCGGCATTATGTTTAGAACAAAGTGGTTTTCCATTTCCCTAACCTTGGGATCAACTAGCGACTAGCTCAGCTAGAAGTAGCAGTCTAAAGGCAAAACAATTACTGTACATAGAAATTGCCATATTCAATCAAGCCAGTAGCCCAACTAATACAGTACCTTGTCTTCATCAGTTAACAGTACCCACCAGCTTCTGAGGAAGATCCATGCTGCAGGCATTTATTAAATAATCTGCTCATAGGGAATGTTTCTTATTAACCTCCTTTAGCTAGAGACTGGGTTATGCTATGAAGCAGGAGGGTTTAAATCCCTTCCCAAACTCTTGTTTTTTTAATCCTCACTATAGTAATTGCCCATAAACCATACAACGTCCAATCCTTTTTTGACTCCTGCTAGGTTCTTTGTCTCATCTTGTGGCAATAAGTTCCACAGACAACCCCAACTTGTCCATTATGTAAAAACAATTTTTAAAGTATTTTAAATTTGCTGCATTTCTCCTTACATTAATAGAAATCATGTGAACACGAGCTTTTTCTTTGAGAAATTTCAACTACTTCCCATTTCTTTTTGGGTGGGCAGTACTGGTCCAACAGTTTTACTTCTGCTTATTATTCTGACTGGTACAAAGGTTGCATAGCAGATCACAGAACTGGAGAAAAAAACAAAACTTTGGAAAGCTCAAAAGAGCCGTTGCCCACGCTTGGTTGGAGGGCACAGGCAAAGGTTCAAATCGTATCATATGTAATCTTGCCCATTCTTGTTAACAGTAAGAGCAATTTCCTGTATGCTTGGCCTTGTACAGTGCTTAAATTCTACTGCTGAACCTGTGGAGTCTGTGGCTATTATCCTTGGAAATAAAGCTTTCAGAAGCTCGTAAAACCCCTTTTTATGGTGTTTGCAGTTGGGGTTTACAGAAGAATCAGAAATGTACACACAGGTTCTTAAAGATCAATTGTATTAAAGAATATAATTGGTGGAATTTTTCACCTTTAAAGTTCCTGCAAAAGTAGTTTTCCTAGACAGTTTGAATTAGTAAAGTAAAACAGATGCAGTCAATTGTCCATCGTTCAAGTAGAGATATGGTTTATAAAGACTGATCACAATCAAGGGGGTTGCTAATCTGGGAAGATATATTCCTGTTCATTCCATAGGAATCAGTGCTGTAAAATGACTGGATGAATTTTATTTCCTGAAGTCGCTGGAAATCCTGAAGATTTGGTTTCTTGAGTTATTTCTTGTTGGTTCACCCATATAAAAAGCACAGTGCTGTACCCTATGCACCATTCTGAATCTCTGCCTGACTTTGCAATACATATAACACCAGACCTTCAAGCCAACACAGAGACAGAAGAAAATGGAAAGTTCAGAGTGGTTGGCGAAAATGGTGAGCAATAGGACAGGATTTTATAAATGAGAAATGGCAAAGATTAGGATTATTCCACTTGGGAAGGAGTAACAGATCTGCTCTCTTTTTAACCATATCCCATAAAATAAGAACAAGGGAACACTCAATAAAATGAGAGGTCAGTCTATTTAGGAACAATAAAAATAAGATATGTTTTTATGCAGCAGAGACAACCTGTGGGATTCACTGTTCAGCAGGTCATCAAGACAATTACTATAGGTGGATTTAATAAAGGACCTTGTACTTCTGTGACCATTTACAGCATCAGAGCAGTAGTGTTGTGAGCAGAAATAATTATAGGAGTAACTCACCTCATGCTTCAGGGCATAAGCTTATTGCCTACATGGGTCAGAAAGAAATCTAAACCCAGTACATACCTTGTGCAATATTGAACAATTAGCTAGATGTATTATGGGGTTGGTTTTTATTTTATTTGTTTGTTTTGCTGTCTTTGAAGCATCAACTACTGGTCATTTCTGGATGAGGGTGTAGCACAAAATGGACTCATGAGCTAATCTATTCTAGTAACTCTTAAAAGAGGGGACTCTTGTTGAGCAGTGAGAACTCTGAGCAGTGAGACCAATCACTGAACGGGCTTGGAAAATGTAACATCTCTCTCCCCCTAGTGGTTGCCCTTCTACATTAGTTTGAATGCACATTTGTGGGGTAAAGCACCATAGAGAACCTGCTGCCTGGGAGGTTCTTACTCTGCAAGGTTAACAGAGGATTTACGTCTCCAGAGCTGTTAAGCCTCTACTTTCATGAACACTAAATTCACATATGATTGTAAATTATTTTAAAAGTCAAAGAATAGGGTAGGACAAAGGAGCAGAGGCAGGCAGAAGGGAATGAAAGGAGGCAATAGGAGCAGAAATCTAAGCAGAACCAGACTTGTGCAGGGCCTTGAAAGTGAGAACCAGAAACTAGAACTGCTTGTGAAGACGTGGGGAGGGAAAAAAAGATAGAAGCTGAATAGGATACACTGATATTGTCAGTCGGTTTATAGGGAGGTTGGTGGAGTAGCAGAAAGTGATCAGGAAAAATAGAGGACTCTTATGCTATGTCTACACTACCACAGCATCGACCACTTGGTGATCGATGCACTGGGGGTCGATTTAGCGGGTCTATATCGCAGAGCGCTCTCTGGTCAAACCCGGTACTCTACCAGGAACAAGAGGAGTAAGGTAAGTTATTGGGAGTATGTCTCCCTTCGACCTAGGGTGGTGTAGACACTGCAGTAAGTTGACCTAAGCTACGTCGACTCCAGCTACATTATTCACATAGCTGGAGTTGTGTAACTTAGATCAACTTACCGCAGTAGTGTAGACATAGCCTTAGAGGAAAGGTGAGGAGTTTTCACACTGATGAGCTGGAGTTGGCAATGAGACCCTTGGAATGAGAGAGTCAAAGAGGCAAGACTGGAGCGAGGGATTAGGGACATAGATGAAGAGTTACTCTGGGTGTAACATGTAGAGATGGTAGTTTGAGACAAGGGATGTAGAGAAACAGAACTCTGAGGGACTCAGAAGGTAGAAGGGGGTTTGGGGAACAACCACCAACAGAGATGCTGAACAAGCAACTGGCAAAGTAGGAAGATAACTAGAGAGCAAAGAACTGTGATAACCTTAACAGGAGGAATTGACTGACTCAAAGGACATAGAGGTGAATGAGGATAGTGGTCAAGGAAACAAGAAGTGCCAGGGTGGATTGGGGGATGGAGGGGAGAGAAGGGAGGACAGGAAGAATGAGCACAATTACAGCAAATCATATGATGATTTGATAGGAGAAATTCAGAGGTCAAAGGGAAAGCAGTGCTTGGTGAACAATAGGTCAAAAGATCTTGTTATTTTGCTCTTCAAGCTGTTGATTTTGCAGTTGCTGATGACAGACAATGCAGGAAATTACCTTTGTATTAATCTCTAACACTGATGTAAAAATAGGCATAAAGCTGTGTTTGTGGTGATTAATGCAGCGTGAAAAAGATAATTAAATGAGCCCTAGTTTACTTTTGCTTTCTATGCTTCACTTCTACCTTCAGAAGCTCCTGCTCAATCTCCTTGAAAAATCTATTAGGCTTTGCTGCCACCATTTTATCACTTCCCCTGCATTATGTTAGACATGTCCTCCCAGCGTGGTGGGTTTTGGACTTCTGCAAATTCCTTGGGGTGCTGCATTAGTCCAATCCTGCATGCAGGTTTCCACTCCTGTGAGTATTTGACCTGCTGCATGAAGCACAGCTATAGAATGGCTGCACTTAATGTTTTTACTGTTGCTAAAGGTATGTACCATTATATGCAATACTAACAATATTTTGCACTAGAGCTTGTTGGAAAAACTTTGATGGAACCTTCTTCCATCAGCCAAGGCAGTTCTGTCAAAGTCAAAATGTTTCATGAAATCATGTTAATTTTGCAGAAATTTCATTTTAGAGAAAACTGGCAAAAACAGTCTCAACAATATTGAACGTTTCAACAGATTTTGGAATGAAAAGCTTTTTTTTTTTTTTGTTTGAAACTACTTTATGTTTGAAATGCGTATTCTATAATTCTAAAATAAAAAAGGTGAAATTGAAACAAAATTGCTTGATCCAAAATTTTCTTTAGAATTTTCTTTCACAGAGAATTTAGAGATTTCCAGGTTTTGTTCCTTCTCAGAGCAAAGACTGTCCAAATCTCAAACTGCTTGACAAAATGGACTTTCCATCCTCTGCTGTACGATCATAATTCTTTAATCCTTACCCAAAGGTTTGGTACTCCTATGAGACGGGTAGATAAGAATTATTCCCACCATTTTACAGATGGGAAAACTGAGGTGCAGACTGATGAAGTGACTTGCCCAAGGTTATGCAATGAGTCAATTCCAGAGGGAGGATTAGAATGCAGGACGTTCTCACACCCAGCTCTCTGCTTATTCCAACTCTTGAACCAGTAATATTGTTCAAAGCAGCAGTAACAGACACCACTGTGTTGGCCATGATCATTGGCTGCAAACCCTAGTGGGCTCCCCTTTCTCATGCTCTGGACCGGGGAGATCCTTTCTGTTCCTGGACAACTGTCATGTGCCATCTCCCACCTCCTTCTCTTTTAGTGTTAAAGTCACTGTAAGTTGAGACATTTCCTTGTTGATTTAGTTTTAATACAATATTGACAATCTGCTTGTGTCAGAGGAACTTGTCAGACAAGTTCAGTTATTCTGTGATTTGGTGTTATCTGATTGAGTTATAACTACCAGGAATAAGTCTGTTTATCTCTCAAGGGATATTATGTCATTTAACCACCACAGTGCAACTTCACATAAACTACTTCAATAGCCTGAATTATCTTATCATAAAATGCATTTTAAAAAATCCAACAACCTTTTTCCCGTCTTGGTGACTCTGAAATGATAAAGGTTCAAGAGTGATCTAGTTAACAAAGTAATACCTGCTGAATCCCAGAAACAGCACCCGCTGCCTGAATAGCTACATCTACTCCAAGATATCCATCAACAACTTCCAGCTGACATAAACTTAACTCCTCTTCTCGGTGGCCAGGTAGGGACAGGTTTGAAGTTTCCAAACTAATATGCAGAAGAAATCCACACAGCCACAAGAAAGCAACAACTACTACTAGTTAATCAATCATGCTAGTATCTGGCAAACAAAACACGTATCATCAAAATATTAGCAGGTTATGCAGAGTGGCTTAGTATGAACAATGAGTGGTATACAGCAGGATTCAAGGCTCAGGTTAGATATTTATCTGAACTTAAACATTATCAATAGTATGGATTTACTATTGCAGAAAGGTGCCAAACTGTCAATCCTGGGGAAAATGGTTGTTTTCTGTCCATACAACAGGCACAACCTGGGCAGCATTAGTGCAAGCTTCCCCACACTATCTTGCTTCATTCCTGACTTATCTGACTCACTTTAGCCTCCATGGCTTTTCAGGCCTTGGCCTCTTTTTGAGGCTGCCAAGAAGGCCACCTGCAGTGATGTGTTTAGCAGCGTAGACAAAAGTCCACCGGGAACAGGTTTTAAGTCATTTCACACAGGCCACAAGACAGTTGATGCTCTTTGGTTGGGAAACTGAACAAGAACACTCATGATATGTGTTCTTATACTTTCTAGTCCTGCCTTTTTCCAGCCTGCTCAGAAATACTCTAATCTGAAATATTTTGATACCCAGCTGAAACCTGGAAGTTTGCAAAAATGAAATCAACAAACAAGATAATAGATAAGTGAAGTTTTTCAGATGTCCTCCTGCCACCCCCCCGCAAAAAAAAGAAATTTGATTTGAGCTTGGAGCAAAAGTTTGGGCCTTTTTTCCCCCTTTTCTTCTTCGTGTGTGTGCGCACAACCGTTCATCATTCTTAATGTGCAGCATAGATAGTAAGGAGCCCACATTTGTTAGATTTGCCTATCTGAACAATTTAAATCCACTTCTGATTAATCTTTTGAATATCCAGGGGAAGTCTTTTTAAAGATAGTAGGATCAAGGATACAAGTGTGGCAGGAGCAGAGTATTGGAGAAGATCATGCATACAGACAGAGTATGTTCCCAGATTATAGTTTTCCTCCATACCATGTCTATATTAAATCCTGAAGGGCTGAACAGATCAATGAAGATGCAAACCCACACTGAGGAAAAGAAGAATTTTAATGCAAATCAAGGACAACCCCTGAAAATTTCCTGTCTTCATTTTACTTTCTCATTGCCAAATAATAACCTCTTAGGACATCAGATTCCCAAATTAAACTCATGCGGTTAATTTGTGATTCACAGGTTAGTAAAGAAAAAGAGCATAGTTACATTTGGCAATAAAATGTACACTGTGCCTGATTAAAGGCCAAGCATTGGCTGAGAATTAACAGCAATATGACACTTTACCAAGGCTGAAACAACAGACATGTTTAAGAGTGTTTCTAGCACTCTTTTCCTCTTCAAAAGCTCACAAGTGGAGTCCAACTGGATATTAGGGCTCTTTTGGACATGATATCAATCTATTGTGGCTTGGAAATCAGCGTGAGAGATGTTGTAGCATTACGAGATATGGACAGCTGCTGAAGATATGCTGTAGTATAAACATGCAATGATGCAGAGAGCTGGCAAATCCATATGGCTGGAAAAATAAGGAGGAAGATTTTTTGAACAAAATGGATACTCAGCAGTTTGCTTGAATGAGACGTCCCAATCCCAGGTAACACTTTTTTTTTTTTTTTTTTTTTGGACATAATGGAAAAGATTTTTCTTAATTTCGTTATTATCTTGGTGATGATCTGGCACATGTGACTGGAGATAGAGGGGATGTTTTCCTGCTGGTGACTGGAAGTTTTGCCAGCCAGCGTCCAAACTAGTAATAATCAGTTCAGTCATCCCCTCTGAAATTCATCTGCAGATTTTCTCTGTCCCACACAGATGGGGAATGGGTTGGGGGTAGGTGGCAGAAGAAAGATCAATTGCCACAGTAGAACCATCCACTTCATGGAGGTACGCCTAGTGGAGTGGGTAGGCCTAGGGGAGTGTTGAGAGGAGATACTCAAGCCCTGTGGGTACTACTTAGCAATGTCTATACAGCCTGAACCCCTGGCTTTTAGCAGACCCCAGAGTGTATGTGCAGCTTGTGGGGAGACACTTCTGCTTCTCTCCCTGGTGTGGGGAGGAAGGGGATACTCTACCCATTGTTGGAAGAACTTAGTGGAACTCCATCCGGGAAGCTTACCTAGATTTCCTTCTTTGAATACTCTGTCATGGGAGAAGGCACTCAGACCCAAACAATTACTTTTCACCTTCTTGCTCAAAGTATTTTAATGAATTCAGCCACATGAGACCCCTCTCTTAGGCAGAAGAGTATTATCACCATTTTATAGAGGAGGAAGTGGAAGTGAAGAGACATACAGGCTAATGTTTTTAAGCATGGCTACCTAAAGTGGGGCTCCTAATTCTGTACTTTGGCTCCTAAATTGAAGTGGCCAAATTTTCAGAGGCACTGTGGGAAACAAACAAACCAGCTCACATTGGAGATCTACCCACTTCTATTTAGGTTCCTAAGTATGCAATTAGGAACCTGCATTTAGTCATGCAGGTTTGAAACTGTTGGCCTAAGTGATTTGCCCAAACGCTCAGAAGAAGTCTGCAGCAGTGCCTAGGACTAAACCCTACGGTTCCTGACGTCAAGTCCTGAGCTTTAACCAGAAAACTCTCTGCCTGCCATTTCCTAATTCATTTTTAATCAGTGATGGATGGGAGTAAGGGCTGGATGGGCATGCACATTGGCCTGGATGACATTTCCCTGTTCCTCAATTTTCTTATGCTCCAAAGATGTCATCGGATTATTATGCTTCCTTCCAAAGATTTGTCCTGTCATTTAGATCTGATGTTTCAGATTTTCTCTAGCCAAACTGTTTGGAGTGTCATCAGTACATCTATACGGAGTACGAGAATATATTTGGAACGCATATTTCTAAGGGCCCTTGGAGATGACTTTTACACAGGACAGACAAAGTGACAATACATTCAAGAGTCACAAATGAAGCCAATGTGTTATTTCCATATCAGTAACTAAATAACTATAGGTTTCAGAGTAACAGCCGTGTTAGTCTGTATTCGCAAAAAGAAAAGGAGGACTTGTGGCACCTTAGAGACTAACCAATTGGTTAATCTCTAAGGTGCCACAAGTACTCCTTTTCTAAATAACTATACTATTTATATTACAATACCGGAGCCTGGCGGGGGGCATGGATCAGCATTCATGTTGCACTCCCTGTCACTTCCTGGCCTGGGCCAGGGAAGCTAATGATCCAACGCTTTGGACCAAATTCGATGACGAATCCTGGTCACAGGCCACCTGAGGCATGTTGTGCATGTGCTAAGACGACTGGAGCCTGGTACCCAACATCGCTGTGGGAAAGCTACATTTAGAACAGTCATAACGTTCACTCAAGACTGATGATAAAGGCTTAAGACAGCACAGATGATAAAGGAACATGAAAGAAGTGATGCTCCCCTCAAGGATGCAACTTGTTTAAATACCTGGGGAAAGTTATTCATAGCTTTTTACCAACTACACAAACAATTAAAAAGTCCTATGGAAGCTTCTTTGCTTGGATTAAAAGTAAACCTTTTACGGCCCAGATTTTCACAGGTGCATGTGGCCATCCTGGCTTGCATTCTTCCACTGGGGGGACAGCACACATGCAAAACTGTAGTTTTGAAAACTTGGGCCCTGGAGTTCATCACTCAGGTTCATACAATTTTTTTTTTTTTTTTTTTACAGCTTTAGAGACTACTGAACTTTACTGCTAGGTCCATAATTTAAGATCCAAAAGCTCAGAGCAAAAATTCTTTCCAGTCTGCACTCTGGCCACCTTATTCTCAGTGCAGAACTATTCCTGCTACACACTAAATTTCTCCCGTATGCAGCAGTGCTCACCTCAAGAGCCACGTCTAATTATAGCAATTATCTGGCTTTTGCCAAGTCACACCAGGCTCAGTCTTACCATGCACTGTGATGTGCAGAGTGTCCTTAAATCCCACGGACTATACTTGGGAAGTGAGAGTGCTCAGCGTCTCACAAGATAAAGCCCTTAACAGCTCTGGTGTGCCTCAGTTTATCCATGTGCAAAAGGGGAGTTGCCTAGCGGGCATGTGGCTATAATTGTTTAAAATGCTTTAAGATACCTGGATGCAAAGGCATAGAGAAGTGAAAAGTATAATTATATTATATGCAGTACGTATTAAGAGATTTTAGCAGCAATTGCATCGGAGAACTTTGTTCTGAACTATACATTTTGAATTGTACACAAACAGGTGCCCAAGTCTGTTTTAAATGAATTCTACAATAGCTTTCCATATCTATTTCTAAAGCTGGTTAATAAATATTCACCAGTGTTCTCATATTGACCCTTTCCTTGCTGGCACCTGTTGTGAATTAATAGTCTGCTGAAGTCAACAGAACTGTAGAGTGTACTCGGCCTATTGCAGCATGGCAGGTGCCTTCAACTCCTCAGATGTATCTGGAATGCTCACCAGCTGTAGAGGCTTGGATTTAAGTGTGAAGGAGGCAAGCTGTATTTGCATGTATTGGGTGGGGATAGTTCAAACAGCATATTGGTTCAATCCCATTTTCCATGCTGCTTCTCCAAGTTAGCCTGGTCCTGGAGTAGAATTTTTCCAGGGACAATGTGTATGCTTGTTTTTCTTATACAGTACTTCTGAAATAGCACTATGTGGCTAAGGATTTCTATTCTATTCTACACCCATTACTGTGGTATCTGAGCTCTGAACATGCAGCCAGGGATTGGAACTATGTCAAACATTCATTTTTCCAAAAAATATTTTTTTAGTCGCTAAGGAAGATTGATGACTCTTCCAACCTGCCATAATGCTTTTCTCAGTCTTGGGGAACACCTCGAGACCCCACCCCCAACTCTTTCAATGAAACTGACAGCCTTTGGAGGAGTAGACAATGACTGCTACCATCAGGGTTTGTTTCTGGGAAGGTCCAACTTTTTTTCTTTTCAGTTGACCAATGATGCTTACTCTTCTTTCTTTTTCTGTAGGGCCTACCTCTTTCCCAAACCCTGAGTGCATCTCTTTGACTCCTTATGGCTATGCTTCTGACACAGCATCATTCAGTCATCAAGTACGAGGTCCCTACAGCTATGGCTTGCAAAATAGGTTAACGAATGAGTAAAATCCAGTTTTAACATTATTCTTAATAGGAAAAGAAAACATTCTCCATTGTTTCAGGTTTAAAAGTGGGCAAAAACATAGGATTTTCCCAAGAGAGAGGAAGAAGTTAGTGTAAATATTCTTCTTCTGGCTAGAGCAGAGGCCTTTGGGAATATGGTGGGTGGAGATGCATTTGCCTCGGGTTTGCAGAGGCATGCAAGAACATCTCACATTCACAGAGCTCTCACTATGAGGGCAGCCTTAATGGCAGGTCATAAATTAGGACTGTGTGGTTTCACTGTAGCAATATGCAGCAGGAAGAGAGAGAGAGAGGCAGTAAGGGAGAAAACCATTTACATAGGAGACTGTCATAATTATATATTATGAGAAAGGGACTAGAAAAAATAATTAAGACACTAGATGGCTATAACCTGCCGTGTTGTTGATTAATATTTTTGACTGAGCAAAAATGAATCCTTAAAAATACTATAAAAGAAGTCAAGCTATCATTTAATATTACTTAGCCCTTCATGTAGCAGATTTTTCATACTCCCTACTTGAGCATACACATTTTCCAGGGTATCTGCATTTTTTTTCTTCCAGCAAATGGAAATAACAGGCACAAATATGAGTTACTGCAATTGTAGCCACTTGATTTGCTTCTGCATACAGGTATCTAGTGGTGCGAACACTCAGATTTGTATGTAAGAGTCAATTAAAAAAATCAGGAACAAATTATGTCCCACAATTGAGAGACCACCCTTCTAAAAATGTGTCCATGTAACTCCAAAGGACTGTTTTACAAACTGGCATACACGAATACTCACATGCTCTCTATAGGGTAGATAACTATTATTATCCCTCTTTTAAGGAAAAAACTTCGCCCAGAAGAGTAAAGTAAATTGCTTCAGGTTACAGAGCACCTAAATGTCAAAGTCGGGATTAGAATTCAGGACTACCTGGTTTATCATTGGTGCTCAGACCGGTGCACTGATCCTGGTCCTTCATTTGAACTTGCTTTTAAAATAATTAAAGGAACTGAGGAACTTTGCACTGTTTTTGAAAAGCCAACTAGAAGATTTAGTGGATGCAATTCGTATTTGTTAGCTCTAGTTTTGCCAGAAGGTCTTTCAGTCTCCTTGTCACTTTGCTCTATATGACCTAGCTAACACTAATATTTATTGCCCATTTTCATTTAGCGCTTTGAAACCCAATCCACTTACTGATTGGAAAGCTCACACAATTTTACAGATCCCATCATTGCAGAAACTTGTTAGGAGCCTTTAATAAGCAAAATGAACACTGAAGTGTGGTTTGTGGCTGTTGTCATGTTTAGCTCCCAGATGATAGGAAGCAAAGTCATATCTGCTGATTCCTGCAACTCAAAATGTGTAGAACTAAAAATGTCTGCAGTCTTGTTGTAGCTGGGTGGGTCCCAGAATATTAGAGAGACCAGATTGGTGAGATAATATCTTATATTGGACCAACCTCTCCTGGTGAGAGAGCCAAGCTTTCAAGCTACACAGAGCTCTTCTTCAGATCTGGGAAATATACTCAGAGCTACAGCTAGAAATATTCAGAGTGGATATACATTTTGGTGGATGTTGCTTCAGAATCTAAGTTACTGTATGGCTCTCATTACCATAGTATCTGAATATCCCCCCCAATCTTTAATATATTTATTTTCACAACATCCCTATGCGGTAGGGAAGTGCCCATTTTATCTCTGCTTTTGCAGATGGTGAACTGACATCCAGAGAGACTGAGCGACTTTCCCAAGGTTATACATAAAGTAGTTGAACTGGGAAATGAACCTAGATCTTCCTAATCCCAAACTACTGTCCTAACCACTGGATCAACCTTTGTGATATGCAAAGAGATGACCATTTGGCTATTTGCTCTACTGCAAGTATTTCAAACTGCAACGTTCTTATCAACCAGATAAACACACTCTATTTGTGGAAACCTTAAAAAAAAAAAAGACTCAGTATGATAAATAACCATGGAATGTTACAAATACCATTAATATTGTTCTAATCTCTCTGCCTCTCACTGAGAGAGTGCGACCCTCATCTAAGGAAATGGAGCAAACTGTGAGTAATGGGTCATTTCCTGATATACAAACACGGTAGCCCATCTTTCCCCTCAGATCTTCAGGCCTCACCCTTTATCATAGTTCCGCCCCCCGCCCCCACCCTTCTGAAGAAACACTTCAAGGTTTTTTTAGATAACAAAAGCCTGATCCAAAGCTCACCTCAGACAATGGGAGTCTTTTCGCTGGTTTTGGATTAGGCCTTTAGTGAAAGAATGTATTGTAAGCATAGGTGCTGGAACTAGGGGTGCTAGGAGTACTGCTGCACCCCTGGGCTTGAAGTAAATTTCATTATATGCAGGGTTTACAGTTTGGTTCAATGGCTCTCAGCACCCCCACTACACAAATTGTTCCAGCATCCCTGATTGTAAGGGAATATGAGTTGCATTCAAATATTTTAAGGATAGAGATTTTTAAAAGTTGTTGACCTTCTTTTCAGCAGTGACAAAAGAAAGGGGCACTGTCCTTAGAGCTGAATGATACTCTGTTTATATTCAGAGGTCTTTACAGGAAGAACAAATTCACTGTGTGAATGTTGAGTAGTTACCTATAAGGAAGGCCACTCTGTGTTTTGGTTCTTCTTCTTCTTCATATTTTCATCATTTTACATACAAGCAAAGGGCATCAAAACAACAGGTCTCTCCACACAAGACAGTTGTATGAAGTTACAGTTCTTCTTGTAAAACAAAGTGAAACCATATTGAAAACATGCACTACCTAGTTATCCAAGTCATAATACCAGGGTTAAATCTGTTTCTATTTAGACAATGACTGGAATGTGCTGTACTGTGTGTGCATAAGTGGAAAATTCATTGTCTCTTTAAATTAAAAAAAAAACAAAACAACAAAAAACGGTGGCAGGCCTATTTGGCACCTTTTTTATACCATAAATACAAAGTGACCTTTTCTCCATAACTCTGAACTTTTGGTGGCCTTCCTAGAAACAAAGTATCCAAAAATAAACATCTACATAGAATAAGTATAAGCCACAGGGACCTTTAAATATGAAGAAAATAGTCTGTTATATCATTTCTTCTCTGCTAATGCAAACACCACCCCATGGGATTAGAAAAGGACTTGTTTTCAAGGCTTCAGAGTGTCTTCTGCACAGGCTGAACGGAGTGGTTCTGTTTTAAAAGGACAGAGCCTTAATCGCTTTCAACTTTTCTAATTCTTCACATTCCTTCCTAGCAAAATAACTGGTTGCTTTATAATGGCAGAAACATTTGGAGAGTAAAAGAAAAACAAAAATAATCAATTTTCAAGGTCCTCTTGCAGATGGAAGGAGCTGTTTATGAAACATTTATTGTTCAGTTGCAGGGGAAAATCTTGTCATAATAGCAAAAGGGAAACCATGGAAATATTGGAAGTTTTTTTGTATAAAAATACACTGCTCTACAATTCATACAATTGACTTTTCAAGCAAGAAAAAAGGGCATATCCCATCCATCTCTTACCCAAGAAGTGTAGAGTTTTAAGCAATGCAGAATCACCAGCCAGAGATGACATTTTTCACACTAACATGTAAATCAGCAGAGTCACAGAATAAAAATGATCATATTGTAGTATGTCCAGTCCAAACCTGTGGCAATAATTACATGGACACTGTCCACCAACTATGATGGTTTCCAACTACACTAACAATTCTGTGCACAAGTATTGACTTTGAATCAGGTCCTAAGCGTAGTGGGTTTGGAGCTGAATTTTCTGAGTTTAAATTTCATTTTCTTCTGTTGATGCTGCTGCGTGTACAGTTCGTCAGCACAGATTGTTACATACAACAATTGGCATTGCATGCATATTCAACAACATTAAATAACTTCCCTAGCAGATTGACACACTTATTGACACAGAGCACTGGAAATTGGTGATGCTATTGCCTTGGTCTCCAGTGAAATCAAAAGATGCTGCTTTGAGCTTGAGGACAAGTTCTTTCTAAACAACAGAAGTAGCACCACACTCCACTTTCCTCAACTTGTTTGTGTGTGTAGCTGTACAACAGTTCTCGCCACTACTGGGAACGGAGAGAGAGGAAGTACTCTTAGGGTTGGTCTTCACTACGGTGAGATTGGCACTGCTGCAATCGATGCAGCGGGTGTTGATTTAGCGGGTCTAGTGAAGACCTGCTAAATTGACAGCAGAGTGCTCTTCAGTACTGGGGTCAACCCCGGTACTCCTGCTCCCCAAAAAGAGTAGCGTAAGTCGATGGGATACTGTCTCCCATCTACGCAGCATAGTGAAGACACCGGGGTAAGTAAACTCCAGCTACATTATTCACGTAGCGTAACTTAGGTCAACTTATCCTGATAGTGAAGACAAGCCCTCACATTTGCTTGTACAGAGGGCAAGGTGGGTGACAAGTTTCAAAGTGACTACAATTCTACCTACCAGACTTGGACTCATTTGGATCTCATGACTGCTGTTGGGAACTTTTCCCTTATGCTGGAGCTTTGCTGAGAGTACAGCCAATCTTATCAAGACTTTTCAAGAAGTCTAATGGAGAAACTGCACAAAGAGAAAGCAAAGAAGCGTTAGAGACCAAAAGAAATTCAAGAAACCCGTACAGCTTTATTAAAAATTAGGTTAAGAGGAAAAGTTCAGATTCTGGCTGCTAATCTATCAGAAATCCCTCATGGTATCTGCAACACCTGAGGAAGATCCTTGTAGCCTGGAGTCTGAATGTGATGCCACAGGCTAAGTGGCATGTGCAGGTTTGCCCGGCAGGGAGTGCGATCAGAGCCGGCACTTCACAAAAAAGTCTGCCAAGATGTCCATTAAAATTGGATCAAGGCACAGCACTTATAGATATTGAATTATTTAGGTTTTATTTTTTAAAAGTATAATTTATACTTTCTATACCTTTCTTCAATTTTGTTGCTAATAATATATGGTTGGAATTACGAAAAATATTTATAACTAGCATTATCCACTGGCCTATCATGTTGGTTTGCTGTCTTCCGGAATATTGGGGGATGCTACTTCTCTGCTATTCTTTGTACAGTAACTCATGTTCACTTCTGAAGGACATCTAGATCTAGAATGATAAAGGCTTGAGCTAAATATGGATTACCTCAATGAATAGTGAAAGCGGAGACTATGGGTTTTATTCACGTTTAAATGTAAAGCCCCTTAATGTGCAACAAGTGTGTAAAGGATCTTAGTGTAAATGAGAATCAGGCCCCCCAAATTTGCCTTTTAAATTGGAAGCCTATGCTGTAATAATAGTTCCATAGATTACTTCAGGGTGTGACTGTTCCTTCCACACAATTTGAAGGATGTGACAAATGTGCTTTTGGTTGCAACTCGGCTGGAAGAGAAAAAGACCAAATCCATGTTCTGTAAAAGTGGAAATTAAGTTAGACAAGACTGATTTACATTAATCAGATGTGTGCATCTCTGTGTATGCAACTGAATATCTACTTTGTATACACACTACTGCTTGAGTACACACAAACAGCGTTGCATGTGCATAAATAGTTCGGATGCCATCTAGCTATGAAAATCTCAGATGGCATACATTATGACTACTTAACCAGAATATATCAAGTAAATGTTCCATGAATTAACACATCCTTCTCTATCAAACACACGCAAAACTGGCCATGGTTTTAGTTGTGCAAAACCTAAAACTCAGGTATCCATTGTCAAAGTTAAAATCTATAGGCTGAATGCGATTCAGTTAACATTTTTACCCAAAATGGAGGGTGGTCTGGTTGTCAGAGAAGCGTCTTAGGTTTGGGCCATTCTCCAAATTCTACACATTTTTGTGTGTGAAATGGAGCTGCTGTGGTATTAATAGTTTGTTGACAGAAGCACACCAATCTATCAGAGAACGGCTATGCCTAGAATTATATGGTGTCAATGCACAGTATTACTCACACTTTCATGTGCTTAAAGGAGGTGTCAGAGCTTACTGGTGTTTTAGCACTAGCAATGTGGACTGTCATGGAGGGGATGGGAGAAAAACGGAAGGGACCATAATTAAGCAGTTCATTTTTTTCTTCCACCTTGGCTAGGTTGTCACAGACTAGAAAAGCTTCTGATTAAAACCTTGTGAATGTATCAGATTCTATTGGCTATGATTCTAATCGTATCCAGTCATTTCTTTAAAATGCTCAGTGTGCTGTCCATGAGGTTGGAGGTTCAATGTTTTGCAAGCTTTATCTTCTCAGGAATCTAGTCTCAGCCTTCATCGCCTATACTAACACACCAGGATTTCTTTTCTTTTTCTTTTTTTTTTTAAATAAACTTGCATTACACATAAATTTGAAAGAATGCCTTGCTTACCAAATCCAGTTAAATACTTTATTTGCATCTTTCCAGAGTGATCTACCAGGTACAGCTGATAAGCAACTTTTGTAAAAAGATTTATGGAAAATACCCAGTCTTTCCTGTATGTTTATATATTTCCCCCCCCCCCCCACAGGACAGCTTTAAAAATTACAAACTTGCTTGTGATGTATAATTTAGCTACATCCTCTGAAGAGATATGTGACTAGACCCATAGAGGGTTGAACCTGAGAGGTATAGGAGGGCCTGCAACTCCCATTAACTTCAGTGAGAACTGAGGGTGCTGAGCACCTCTTTCAGGATCAGGAACTAGGCGTACATCTGTAAGATAGCACCGTGCCTGTTACTGAGTGGACTGCCTGCACCTTTTTCCCCATTCCATACATACCCAGGGCAAGTTGGGAGGAATGAATAAAGTTGCCAACCCTCCAGGATTGTCCTGGAGTCTCCAAGAATTAAAGATTATGTCATGTGATGAAATCTCAAGGAATACATCTGTGACAGGTTGGATCACAGAAACCCCCTTGGGAGCTGCCACCCAATGTGCCAAGACTATTTCTGTCCCTGCTTTCCTGCCCTGGCAGCTTAGGACTTCAGTGCCCTACCTGGTTTGAGCCAGACCCACTAGCCTGCTGCAAACCCAGGGGATGTGGTTCAGACCTGGGTCTAACTGGTGTAGGCTTAACTGAAAGCAGCTTACAGAAGTGTGCCCGTCTTTAACACTCAGCTTACACAGGGTAAACTCATAAATTGTTCACCCTCTATAACATTGATAGAGAGATATGCACAGCTGTTTGCCCCTTCCCCCCAAGTATTAATACATACTCTGAGTTAATTAATAAATAAAAAGTGGTTTTATTAAATAAAGAAAGTAGGATTTAAGTGGTTCCAAGTAGCAATAGATAGAACAAAGTGAATTACCAAGCAAAATAAAATAAAACCTGCAAATCTATGTCTAATAAAAAACTGAATACAGACAAAACCTCACCAGTTCCAGTAAGCTTCCTTTTACAGACTAATCTCCTTCTAGTCCGGGTCCAGCAATCACTCACACCCCCTGTAGTTATTGTCTTCTGTTCCAGTTTCTTTCAGGTATCCTTAGGGGTGGAGAGGCTATCTCCTTAGCCAGCTGAAGACAAAATGGAGGAGTCTCCCACAGGCTTAAATAGACTCTCTGGTGGGCGGAGACCCCCTCCTCTCTCCTATGCAAAGTCCAGCTCCAAGATGGAGTTCTGGAGTCACCTGGGCCAGTCACATGTCCATGCATGACTCACAGTTTTTACAGGCAGAAGCCATTGCCCACATGGTATCTTGAATGTCTCCAGGAAGAATTCTTATGTGGATTGGAGCCTTCCAAGATGCATTGTTCCTTAAAAGCAGCAGAGTCCTCTGGCACCTTATAGACTTACAGATGTATTGGAGTATAAGCTTTCGTGGGTGAATGCTCACTTCGTCGGATGCATGTAGTGGAAATTTCCAGAGGCAGGTATAAATATGCAAGCAAGAAATTGTTCCTTAAGTGCTTCTTGATTGGGCACTTAACTTTGCAAATTCCTTTCTCCAGGAACTGACCAAATGCTCTGCTAAGGTTATTTAGAAATCAAGCCAGTACACAGCCAATATTCATAACTTCGAATACAAAAATGATACATACAGACAAGTAGGATTAATAGATTCAGTAGATCATAACCTTTACAGAGATATGTTACATGGCACATATAGCATAAAACATTCTCGTTATATCATATATACATTCATAAGCATATCTCCATAAAGCCTTATGGGGGGCACTGTCACAGCATCCAACCAAAATTGCCAAGAACTAGGTCACATTTCCTTAGCTTTGGCATTTGAGCACTACATACACTAGTGAATGCGGTTTCGCAACTGTGAGGTCAACGAGTATAGTGGTCCTCAGTTTACTAATGAGGTTAGATGACTTGTACAAAGTTATTCAGGTTATGTCTACACTGTAAAGAGAACCTGCGGTACCAAGTCTCAAAGTCCCGGTCAACTGACTCAAGCTCACAGAACTTGGCTACGGAGCTGAAAATAGCTGTGTAGACATTCCCACTCAGGATGGGGGTCAGGCTTTGAGTGTATGTTTACGCTACAATAAAACACCTGCAGCTGGCCTGGGTCAGCTGACTTGGGCTCATGGGGCTTGGGCTGTGTGGCTACAAAACTGCAGTGTAGATGTTCAGGCTTGGGTTGGAGCCTAGGCTCTGGGGACCTTCAAAGGGGAGGAGGGGATTCCCCCACACCCCAGGCTCCAACCTGAGCCCAAACATCTACACTCCAGTTGTATAGCTCTGCAGCATGAGCAAAAGTCAGCTGACACAGGCCCATCCATGGGTGTTCTGCTGCAGTGTAGACATACCCTGTCATGCTATGCCCTGGTTGGGGTTTCAGAGCCTGAGCTACAGCCTGAGCCAGAACATTTACACTACTACTTTTAGCCTCGCAGCCTGAGTCAATTGACCTGGACTCAGACTCATTGCCATGAGTCTTTGATTGAAGGTCAACAGCCTCAGTGAATCTGTGAATGACAAGGAATAGAGCCAGTATCTCTTGACTCTCGATCTTGCATGTTAGCTACAGGACCAACCTTCTCCTACTCTGGACATACAGAGTGGGAATTTTCAAAAGCCCCCAAGCAATGGCCTACCCCAGTCCCAGTGAAGTTAATGCTAACAGTACCATGTCCGAAATGGGAGTGAAGTTTGAAAATCCCACCAAGTGGGTTTATTGAGCAATGCGGTTCTTCAGAGTGGCTTGATCTGTGGGATCAAACAGATTCTCTAGTTGTTTTTACTCTCAGAATAATTATATCTTTTTTCAGTTGTTTCCCTTCGTCCCTATCTCACTATGAGCTGGTATATTTTCATACTGGTTTTATGTATTTACAAACTGTGGCAAATCGCCAGCACTACTATGATGGGTCTTGTGCTTTCTCTTCTTGGGGGGTGGGGGTTCAGGGCACCATTTCTTGCCCCTGAACTGGGGTATTAACTGCCCTACTAGTGTCCTAGAGGAGGGGAGTGGAGAGGGAGGGACCCGGGCCCACCCTCTACTCCGGGTCCCAGCCCCAGGGGCCCTAGGGACAGCAGTAAACCACTAAAACTAGTGGTTCCTTCCCTTGGGCTACTTCCCTCTCCTGCTCTTCAGCTTGTGGGGCTTCCTGTCCTCCCTCTGCACAAAGCAGGTATCCCTTTACCTAGGGTCTTGGTCTTCTTAGCCCACTGCAGCACTTCTCCAAACACTCTCCTGCTGCCCTCTGGCCATGCTATATCACAAAGACATTGTGGCCAACAACCTCAAGGCTAAGTTATTTTTAAAGAATTCTGCAATTTTTGCCCTGAGTTTTGAAAATGTACATTTTATTATGACAGCCCTGTTCCTTCAGCCTAAATAACAACCTCTCTATAAAGTTCCAGCAGATCATTACTGAACATCAGGGTTTGCTTCTTTGATCAAATCACACCATGATGGGACTAAATTTGAATGTAGCCAGCTACAGCTTCTCCTTAACATCATTCCTATAAAACGATATTTACGTTTTTCATTTTGCTAAACATGATTTTCATAATCTATTGCCTGGGAAATCACTGTAGGGTCAGAGTGTAATCGGCTATCGCTACTTAGACAGGAGAGAGAGGTTTGGGTTGTTTTTTAAGCAAAAAATATCCAAAATTTAAACAAAATAAATACAGAATTGGAGTGGTGACTCTACTCCAGCATCCATCCCTTATTTAACAGTGGATAAAATATCTTCTTTGCAGGGACAGCTCTAGGTTTTTTGCTGTCCCAAGCAAAAAAATTTTTGGCCGCCCCCACTTTTTGGCCGGAATGCCATCCCTGGAAATGTTCCACCCCTGGAAATGTGCCCATAGGCGCCAACTCCAGCCCCAGAGCACCCATGGAGCACCCCCGGGGAAAAATTGGTGGGTGCTCTGTTTCCACTGGCAGCTCCCCACCCCGCCCCAGCTCACCTCCCCTGAGCGCACCGCCGCTCCACTTCTCCCCCCTCTCTCCCAGGCTTGCCGCACGAAACAGTGGGGGAGGGGGGGCAGGGGATGAGGGGAAATGCAGCGCGCCTGGGGAAGGAGGCAGGGCCAGGGATTTGGGGAAGGGGTTGGAATAGGGGCGGGGAATGGGGGGGCCCAAGCCCCCACTGGCACTGGGTAAAGTCGGTGCCTTTGTGAATGCCCCAAGCACATGCTTGTTTCGCTGGTGCCTAGAGCCGGTCCTGCTTCTTTGAAGTGAAAGAATTACTGAAGGTTCAACATAAACACCACTTATATAGGTATTTGCAGTGTTGTAGCCGTGTTGGTCTCAGGATATTAGAGAGGCAAGGGGGACCTGGAAAAGAGCTCTGCGTAAGCGTCTCTCTTCCACAAACAGAAGTTGTCCCAATAAAAGACATTACCTCCCCCACCTACACGTACATGCTATTGGGTCCTGATTTAGCACAGCACATAATCACACGCTTAATTTTAAGCATGTGAATAGTGCCCCAGACTTCAATCTAACAAAGTTATATGGCTTCAGGGGGACTAGTCACATGTTTAAAGTTAAGGAGGAACTTAAGTGCCTTGCAGGATTGAGGGGCCCTAATTACTTCCTTATATGTGTTAAGTGAGGACCAGGATCATTTTATTTCACACAGTCTTAAGGAAATCTATAAGGGCCAGATCCTCAGCTGGTGTAAATTGGCAGAGCTCTCTGTAAGTCTCTGGAGCTTTGCCAGTTTACACCTGGCAGCTGAAAATCTGACAGTTAAAGCTCTATAGATGTTTCTCTTGCATCTTTCCCATCACTTTTTTACTGCTATTTACCACATATGAGCTTGATCCTACAGTCCTTACGGTGGCATAACTTCCGCCTCCCATCAGAGTGTTGCTGGCACAAGGACTAGATGATCAAGCCCTTAATTGATTGACTAGCTTCTATAATGTAGAGGAGTAAATGGTACATACTTTTCTTGAAATTTGTGTACAGCTCTGCGGTTGTTGTTAAGTATCCTACTAAACCACATAGTCAGAACTGAAGGAGTCATTCTGTTTAGCTGGGTATTACACATTTTACTGTCACGGTCTTTACATTTTAATGGGAAGATTTTTGTTAGCTCCATAAATTGTTCCATCACTGAGCACGCAGAAGGCATGTAAAGAGCAGAGGGTTTTTTTGTCTTCTCTTTCGGATTTTATTTTAAAATAATTCTCCCCCCCCATATATTTTTAAAATGTAAATCTGTACTAATTCTAAGTGGGGCACCCAGGGGGGCATTGCTGCTTAGACAGCCTCCCTGCAAAGAGATATTATGGGGTGATGTCTCAGTGTAACCTCATTGATAGCAATGGGTTGCTCAGATGAAACAGGGGAATTTGGCCCTAATTGTTCTTTCATTGTTTTATAGGCCTCACTTTTCAAATCATTTTACTTTTGGATCATTCGAAGTTTATGGTTTTAATAAGAACTGAGGTTATAACTGAAACAGATGATTTTTTCAAAATACCAACACTGTGGTTTTTGAATAACTCCCTCTTTTAAGGGTAGATGGTGACTCGAATCACCCAGGCAAGGGAGTAAGAACATCCATTACCCCCAAACATGAGCTACCCAGGCTCCCAGATGGATAGAAAAGGATAGATGTTGTATGCCTAATGTCAGTCCCGCCTCCCCACAGCATATGGACAGGGAACGGGGTGGAGCCTCATTGTAACCACAATCACTTGTGGTCCTGAACAACTCTGAGCTAATATAAGCAGTGGCAAGTTACTGCCCCCTGGAGGAAGGGGAAAACAGGGAGGGACTTATGACTACGAATCATCATGCCTCCCAGGGATACTCCTGAGGTGATGCACATTGTACACTGCCCATTACTCAGAGCCGTGCCTAAAGGCACGAACTAGTCCTTATAATTTCTTCAGTTTCTTTTGTAGGATCATGTTTAAAATTCAATAATCAGCTAAATAAGCTAATTGCTGATATTCAGTTAATTAAATAAATAATAATAATCATCAAGGTATTCACACAGCTCCAAATATATATTCAAATAAAGCATGTTCCTTATTGAACACATCCAATACTGAGCTTTCCAGATTCAATATAAATAATCAGACCTGTCTCTCTTTGGACAAATTATTAGTGGGGAAAGCTTTAAAAATATTTTCTTGTGAAATACGGGGCTATTCCTTTAAATAAAGAATTCTGGCAGCACAGTGAGGCTGCTAGCTTAGTACCATTAATACAGAATACAGTCTATCAGCATTTACTGAACTCTCCATGACCCATGTGGAAAGTAACTACTTTAGCTTATACTTATGAAAAATATTAATAAAATGCTATTGAAATGTAAGCATAGTTCATAGTAAATGTTAAATCTGAGCAATATTGCCAACCCCTTAGAGAATTTCACCAAAGATGGGGGAACCACTCACTTTTCAGGGGAACCAGATGAGCTGAAATGGAGGAATTTCATAATATTTATTGCAAACTGTTTTGTACACCCAGAATCCTCTCCTTTGTGTGCTATGTGTTCTACTGTCTGCAGAAGTCTTCTCTCAAAATGGGCTCACATTCCAGAGTCTGAAGTTTGTTGTAGTACTGTCAGAGTTACCAAGCTAGCTACGTGAGTGAGTATTCCTTAATATGCTCAGCCTCTAAAGGCTGTGGCTCCTTCCATAAGAGATGGACTCCTGTCTCAAAAAGTATTTTCTGAAAGTTCAGGAGTGAGTCTATTCTTCCTGACTCTTGGGGAGAAGAAAACAGAGAGCGAGAGGTCCTGTTGCTTTTAGGACTTGTATTTATTCTGGGGATTGTGCCTGTTTCTGATAGCCCTATAATAACTAGCCCATGATATCATGTAACACATATTGAATGAATAACTTGAAGTAGTTTTGAGATGCAAGGAGTAGGCATTTACTTCTGAGAGCCCAGAGGTAATTACGTGAGACAAAATGTGCACTGACCTTTCACATACATAGGTTGTCATATGCTTCATGGGTATATTAAAGGTATGGTGGCTGATCATGTGCTAATCAGGAAGGGGTAGTATAGTTAAAAGACAGCCATAGTGGTCACATGCACATCTCAGCCACTATACAATTAATCTTCCACTATATGAAGGGATCCATTCTGCAAAGCCCCTGCTGTTTGGGTCAATGCCAATAAGTGCCTCATCTCATGCTTGCTTCCTATATGTTTGACAATTGCCTCGCACAATGGGAATCTGACCATGATTGTGGCCTTTGGATACTAACGTAGTAAAACAATAGTATACTAGTACATCATTGGCCTCAATGGGTAGTGATCAATAGCTCCATGTCTAGTTGGCAGCCGGTATCAAGCGGAGTGACCCAAGGGTCGGTTCTGGGGTTGGTTTTGTTTAATATCTTCATTAATCATCTGGAGGATGGCGTGTATTGCACCCTCAGCAAGTTTGCAGATGACACTAAACTGGGAGGAGAGGTAGATACATTGGAGGGTAGGGATAGGATACAGAGGGACCTAGACAAATTAGAGGACTGGGCCAAAAGAAATCTGATGAGGTTCAACAAGGACAAGTGCAGAGTCCTGCACTTCAGATGGAAGAATCCCATGCACTGCTACAGACTAGAGACCAAATGGCTAGGCAGCAGTTCTGCAGAAAAGGACCTCAGGGTTACAGTGGATGAGAAACTGGATATGCGTCAGTGTGCCGTTGTTGCCAAGAAGGCCAATGGCATTTTGGGATGTATAAGTATGGGCATTGCCAGCAGATCGAGGGATGTGATCATTCCCCTCTCTTCGGCACTGGTGAGGCCTCATCTGGAGTACCTTGTCCAGTTTTGGGCCCCACACTACAAGAAGGAAGTGGAAAAATTGGAAAGTGTCCAGCAGAGGGCAACAAAAATGATTAGGGGACTGGAACACATGACTTTTGAGGAGAGGCCAAGGGAACTGGGATTGTTTAGTCTGCAGAAGAGAAGAATGAGGGGGGATTTGATAGATGCTTTCAACTACCTGAGAGGTGGTTCCAAAGAGGATGGATCTAGACTGTTCTCATTGGTAGCAGATGACAGAACAAGGAGTAATGGTCTCAAGTTGCAGTGGGGGAGGTTTAGGTTGGATATTAGGAAAAACTTTTTCACTAGGTGGGTGGTGAAGCTCTGGAATGGTTACCTAGGGAGGTGGTGGAATCTTCTTCTTTAGAGGTTTTCAAGGTCAGGCTTGACAAAGCCCTGGCTGGGATGATTTAGTTGGGGATTGGTCCTGCTTTGAGCAGGGGGTTGGACTAGATGAACTCCTGTGGTCCCTTCCAACCCTGATATTCTATGATTACAGGACCCCCTCCCTGCCCCATGTGAGTTGACTGGCATTTGCCTCATCATACAGGTGGTACATAACGGGTGCATCATGCATGCTGGTGGGGCAAGCCAAACTGAGCTCATTTGATTCCTCTCTTAAAAACTGTTTCTTTCCATACTTTCCTGTAAAAATATGATGTGAACATTCAGGGCCAAATTTATACACAGCTCAAAGTGGCCACTGAGTTGTCCACTGCAGTTTGTGTGTGCAGTTCATTATATTGACTAAATAGGGTGCTTTGCACATCTAAAACCCCATACTTTCAGTTTGGGTAACTGGGCTTTCATTCAGCTACCTGACTTGTGCATCCACAGCCAATTTCGTGCGCGCAATTAGTTTGTGCAAAACTCCGAATGCAAATTCAGCAGCAGGAGACTGAACATAAATACATTTGCGCACTTAATATCCATGAAGAGTGAAATGGCTGTCACGTGTCTAGGTCCTCTCTCTCACAGACAGACCATCCACTAGTTTGGAGGAGGCCCACTACTGGAAGCTGAACATAGTTAGTGATATTTCAGTGAGAAACAGACAGACAGCACATTGTTAGGGCTGCTAGCTGGGTAGCATAGCTACAAAATTACTCAATTTTGTTCACCACGTCAATAAAATTCATACAAAAATACCACCAGATTTTTGGCTAACAGTAAGAAAGTCACCCAAGCCAGTGTGACAACCGTTTAAGAGGCCTAACCTCTGTCATACGGTTTTCATTTTATTTATACACTATACAAACACAACAGCCACAAACACATGTTACGGGCTGCTTGGGACTCATTAGTGAGGTGAATTAGCACTGTAGCCTGACCTGTTGACAAGCTTAACCTTTCACCTCCCATGCACTGGAGATTGCAATTTGCAAGCCATTCCTGTCACGAGTAGCTGAAAAATATGCTTATTTACTTGTGTGAAGTCATAAATGAAATAGGCTGGGTAAGCTTAGCTTACTTCCCAGTTCATAGTGCATGACACAAAACCACTAACACATGTTCAGCAAGTGATTCAGCATGGGGATTGAATGCTACTGCACAATAACCCAGCTTCACTCTGGAGAGAAACAAGAGTTTATTTTCATCTGGAGTGAAAAGGGACTTGGGCTATGGGGCTGTTTAATTGCTGTGTAGACTTCTAGGCTCAGGCGGGAGCCCGGGCTCTAGGACCCTATGGGATGGGAGTGTCTCAAAGCTCAGGCTCCAGCCTCAGCCTGGAAGTCTGCACAGCAATGAAACAACCCTGCAGCCTGAGCTCCATGGGGCTGAGTCATCTGGCAAGGGCCAGACACGGGTTCTTTGTCTGTGTAGATATAGAAAATATGTCTAGCCCTTATGGCTGTGGAGAAAAACCTTGAAAACATGAGCCGAATATACCCTAAAGTCCGAAAAACCTGAAGACAAAGAAAAAAAAAGTAAAAATGTATTTTTTTCTTAAAACACCTTCATTGTTTTAAGCCAAATGTGACGATTTTGGGGGGGAGCTGACTCATGATTTATGAATGCTCGAGTTTGGCAATACAGTACTATAATATATGTAGCAGAGTGATTATTTCAGGTTCCCCCATATTAATCATAGAATCATGGAATATCAGGGTTGGAAGGGACCTCAGGAGGTCATCTAGTCCAACCCCCTGCTCAAAGCAGGACCAATCCCCAATTAAATCATCCCAGCCAGGGCTTTGTCAAGCCTGACCTTAAAAACTTCTAAGGAAGGAGATTCTACCACCTCCCTAGGTAACGCATTCCAGTATTTCACCACCCTCCTAGTGAAAAAGTTTTTCCTAATATCCAACCTAAACCTCCCCCACTGCAACTTGAGACCATTACTCCTTGTTCTGTCATCTTCTACCACTGAGAATAGTCTAGAAACATCCTCTCTGGAACCACCTCTCAGGTAGTTGAAAGCAGCTATCAAATCCCCCCTCATTCTTCTCTTCTGCAGATTAACAATCCCAGTTCCCTCAGCCTCTCCTCATAAGTCATGTGTTCCAGACCCCTAATCATTTTTATTGCCCTTCGCTGGACTCTCTCCAATTTATCCACATCCTTCTTGTAGTGTGGAGCCCAAAACTGGACACAGTACTCCAGATGAGGCCTCACCAATGTCGAATAGAGGGGAACGATCACGTCCCTCGATCTGCTGGCTATGCCCCTACTTATACATCCCAAAATGCCATTGGCCTTCTTGGCAACAACGGCACACTGTTGACTCATATCCAGCTTCTCGTCCACTGTCACCCCTAGGTCCTTTTCCACTGAACTGCTGCCTAGCCATTCGGTCCCTAGTCTGTAGCAGTGCATTGGATTCTTCCGTCCTAAGTGCAGGACCCTGCACTTATCCTTGTTGAACCTCATCAGATTTCTTTTGGCCCAATCCTCCAATTTGTCTAGGTCCCTCTGTATCCTATCCCTACCTGCCACCGTATCTACCACTCCTCCTAGTTTAGTATCATCCGCAGATTTGCTGAGAGTGCAATCCACACCATCCTCCAGATCATTTATGAAGATATTGAACAAAACCGGCCACAGGACCGACCCTTGGGGCTCTCCACTTGATACCGGCTGCCATCTAGACATGGAGCCATTGATCACTACCCGTTGAGCCCGACAATCTAGCCAACTTTCTACCCACCTTATAGTGCATTCATCCAGCCCATACTTCTTTAACTTGCTGACAAGAATACTGTGGGAGACCGTGTCAAAAGCTTTGCTAAAGTCAAGAAACAATACATCCACTGCTTTCCCTTCATCCACAGAACCAGTAATCTCATCATAGAAGGCGATTAGATTAGTCAGGCATGACCTTCCCTTGGTGAATCCATGCTGACTGTTCCTGATCACTTTCCTCTCGTATAAGTGCTTCAGGATTGATTCCTTGAGGACCTGCTCCATGATTTTTCCGGGGACTGAGTTGAGGCTGACTGGCCTGTAGTTCCCAGGATCCTCCTTCTTCCCTTTTTTAAAGATGGGCACTACATTAGCCTTTTTCCAGTCGTCCGGGACTTCCCCGGATCGCCATGAGTTTTCAAAGATAATGGCCAATGGCTCTGCAATCACAGCCGCCAACTCCTTTAGCACTCTCGGATGCAACGCATCCGGCCCCATGGACTTGTGCATGTCCAGCTTTTCTAAATAGTCCCTAACCACTTCTTTCTCCAAGAGGGCTGGTCACCTTCTCCCCATGCTGTGCTGCCCAGTGCAGTAGTCTGGGAGCTGACCTTGTTCATGAAGACAGAGGCAAAAAAAGCATTGAGTACATTAGCTTTTTCCACATCCTCTGTCACTAGGTTGCCTCCCTCATTCAGTAAGGGGCCCACACTTTCCTTGGCTTTCTTCTTGTTGCCAACATACCTGAAGAAACCCTTCTTGTTACTCTTAACATCTCTTGCTAGCTGCAGCTCCAGGTGCGATTTGGCCCTCCTGATTTCATTCCTACATGCCTGAGCAACATTTTTATACTCTTCCCTGGTCATTTGTCCAATCTTCCACTTCTTGTAAGCTTCTTTTTTATGTTTAAGATCCACAAGGATTTCACTGTTAAGCCTTTTAGGTCTGTTCAAGTCTTGCAAATGAACCCAAAAACTTGTAGAGTCCTTGGGTTCAGCAAACTTGGTATTGTGCTGCAAGGTTGGCTTGTTGGCTCCCAGCTTGTTGGCTCCTCCAGTCTGACCTCATGATAGGGTGACCAGATAGCAAGTATGAAAAATTACGACAGGGAGTGTGTGTGTGTGGTGGGGTAATTTGTGCCTATAAGAAAAAGCTCCAAATATCGGGACTGTCGCTAGAAAATCAGAATATCTGGTCATCCTACCTCATGATTATAGATGGACTTGGGTTGCAAAGTTTGAATCTGAACCCAAACTTTGCACAAATTTGGCATTGTTCAGATTCAAAGTCCCACAATGACTGATGAGAGGAGACTAGAGTCACAAATTTCAGATCAAGGTCAGCATCTGAACTTTTCTCCAAATACAGGCTAATTGGATCTGGAGTTCGAGTTTTGGCCCATCTCTAATCATGATGCAAATGTGATCACATCACACCTGGCTTGCTAAATCGGCTAGAACCAGAATTTATGGGTTGGTGGTCCCTTTCTTGGTATTTACACAGTTATGTGTGCATGGGTGCACACATATACAACATCCCTCAATCAGTAAATCAATCACACCTATATTGAAATATCTTCCATTAAGTAGACTCTTAGGTGTTATCTCTGGTTTCTGTTTTCTCACCTTTTGTTCTTGCTTGACAATTCTCTTTTCTTTCAGGACATGGAAATAAAAAACACAGACAATATATTTGTCATATTCTGTGAAGGAAATAGCAAACAAAAAGCTTTCTCTCTCTTACTTTAGGAGATTTACATTATCCAGAAAAGCACGAAAGCCCTAGATGAGCCAGGAAAGGGTTTGAGAGGAGTGTGGAGGAGCAGCATATTGCAGATATTGCTGTGTTTTCATTGTTCCGATAAACATACCATAGGCAGCTGTAGCCTACAAGTTTTAGGTTAAAATGTGACACAATCCCTGGGATATCTCAGAGGGTATGAAAGGATGACATGATAAGCAATGAAGAACAGCTCTGAGCCAAGCAGGGAAATACTGGCTCAGTTTGTATTTTACAAATCTTAGACTCCTGACTTCAGGTTAGTGCTGAAATTCTGCTTTAATTTATTTTTTAAATTATGGCTAAAAAAAAAAGCACATACTCTCATTAAAACACATTTAAAAATATCAACACCATCTTTCTAGACGGAGTGACAAAGTGATCAAAACCTACCTCAACCAAATCCCTAATTGTACGCCCCAACTCTAACAATAGGCTCAAGGAATAGGAAAAAGTCAACGATGAAAAGTTTCCGAGAAGTCTTTATTTTTAACATAGCGAATAGTCTCTTGTCCAATCTCATTGCCACACTTACCCCCACCACCTTCTTCCATAGCATTTAACGGCAGGTTCATCAGTGGTGGATATCAGAGTTCTACACAATCTTCCAGCTAATGCTAGGGTCATAGTCACTGGTAATGGAGTCAAGAAGCAGCACGTCTTTGAAGGGAACATTTCCCCCTCCTCTTCCCCACCAGCAGAAATCTAAATGTGATAGCTCTGCAGCCAGAAGCTTGCAAGAATTACATTTTGGGTTTTGTGGTCATTTTGGATTGGTGCGAACATGAGAAATGGCACATTTTAATTTCAACTATTGCTCAAGGAGGCTCACTCAGATTGGCAGTAATTCTTTCAAGCAGGCAATAACCCTGACCAGGCAATAGCCCACAGTTCGAAGTGTGGCAGCAAACTCTTTAGCACAAAAATAAACATGTGCATGAACTTCCTCCATAAATTGTCTTCAGTGAGGCAGACGAGAACTAGGGAGAGTTTTCAAAGTTGACTTCTGGCTTTTCAGGTGCCCATATGCAGCAGGGTGAGTCAGTGTGGAGAGGTCTTGCCTCTGGGCTAACCCTTTGAAGCCAGACTAGGGACCTGGTCCTGCAGCCACTGAAGTCAAAGGGAGGTTTATCTTTAGTGGGAGCAAGGTTGGGTTCAGTCACTATGTGGGTTTTTAAAAAAAGTAATTACCTTCATTTAGAACAAGTAAATAATAGATCTGCCTATTTACAAGCAGTGGATTGAACTGAAATAAACGCAGATGTGCAATGTGAGTCAAAATGGCTCTAGGTAAACATAAGGGGGGGGTGTCTAAATGGTCCTGATCCTCAACTACAGCTAAGGAATGCTCAGTGAATCTGAGGATGGAGAGCAAAAAAGTGGCTTCAAGACAGCTTTGCAACCTGTTGAGCTTGGGGTCCATTGGGCTGACCTAGCCCCTGGTACAAATTCGTGTAACCTGAAGGTTACTTTGTTTTGTGCCAACTGCCTGTGTCCTCAGGGGGCTGTTGTGGCAGAAGCGGTAAGCCGGGGCACAGGGGACACCCCAGCATTGTCCTTTTTCCCTTGGCTATGCCCCCCGCATAAAGTACATATTCAACAGGGCCTGGATTTCATCGAGATTTTAATTCCTTAGCAACCACAGATTTTAGTGGGTCTCAACTGAAGTTAGAAATTAAAAACAAACAGTCTTGAAGGATAACTATCAGGTAATTTAGGGCTTTTTTAATATTAAAAATTCTAAAACTCCTAACATGAATAGAAATATTTTCATACATTTTTAAATGTTAAAGAATACCCAATTTTAAACTACAGAAAATGTCCCCTGCAGTGTATACCTCAAAGGTATTTTAGATGCCCAACTCCCATTGAAATACAAGGCAGTTAGGCCTTGAGGATCTGGGCCAAACAGTCTAACATGGTTCTCGTGCAGGCAACGACAAAGTAAAACTGGTCTGTTCATACTGAATGATGTGGAAAATGGAGAAAAGTACATTCAAATTTTTAAATCTACATATTACATATTTTAACGATCTGGAATGTCACTAAGTAACTGAGATAAGTACATGTTTTATATGATTATTTGTTTTTGAAAAAAATTAGAGGAACACTGTCAAGAGAGTAATCAGTAAATTACTGCATTGCCTCTATATTATAAATGTTACTTCCACTGTGCCACAATATTACCATAGCCTGCAGTACTTTTGCAGGCTTTGGGCAATTCTTTATTGCTTTAGCCATTTGTTATTTGCAAATTACACCAGCCTTGCTAGTAATCGTATCATTCCATCATAGTGTGGTGTTGTTGTAAAGCAAAGCAAGGCAGTCTCATTTGTATAAGGTCACTCTAACGCCCTCACTTCTGGGTTTTCTTGTTAGTGGGGGCCAGTTGCTCTTTCTTTTCCTATCAGGGTCCAGAGCCCCATCTCTGATTATTGTGTATTTTCTAATGAACTGGGAGCACTAGAAGGAAAATACCCTCTGGAACAGCTGATCATCACTTTAGAGATAGTATACGCTACTATTCTGCGGGATAATTTTAACTTTTTGGTTTTTTTCTTCTCTTTAAAAATGGGCAAAAGCAAATCCAAAGTGCAGAGGAAGAACTAGGATCACACTGAATGGAGGATGGTGATTTGTAACACATTTTGAGATGTCACTAGCTGCTGTGTAGGCTGAATCCCACGCTAATGGCCAGATTGTGTTTTTGCAACACTGACCTTCGGTAGCAGTGGAGGTGGTTTGGTGGTACCATTTCCCAGGGGAACTAACTGTGCCCCTTCCAGGGTCCCAAAGGCACACTGAAGAAGTTTGTCCTCCACAGCACCTTGTAGGAGGGTTCAGCGTATGCCCACCTCCCTGGCCAGCCAGTTCCACTGGTTGTTATGAAAGGGGATAGGGTGGCTCTGTCTTCTCCCCAGCACCTCCTTGTTCTCTTTGGGATGATTTGCCCGTCAGGGTGTGCTAGCAGGAAACAGTGCTTTGTGGCTGCCTTTGATCCTTGCAAATTCATCCTCTAAAGCAGAGAGCAATGCAAATGCCAAAGCTGGATTCTGAATCGAGATCTAAACTCCTTCGGAACTGCTTACATCTACAGTTCTGGTATGGCCCATTATATGAGGGTCATCTCCAACATTCAGATGTGAATCTGGATCTGAACTTCCCCACAATTGGGTGGGTATTTGGGTCCAGAGTTTTCCATCTCTTGTTAAAACAGTTCTTTGCATCTTACAAAAAGAGAAGCAGCTTGGGGTAGTTCACAATTTTAAAATTTCACTTGGTATGTGTTTGCCTCTGCTTTAACAGACCATTTTTATGCCAAATAACAGTTCTATTTGTCCTCCCCTCCTCCCCTTTTTTGTGCAGTTTATGTAGAACATCTGGTTTTAAAAGTGTTGCAATTTCTAAACATATTCTAATGCTCTTGGGATCAGAATATCAACAACTGTCTATTGCGGTAAACCGCATGTCTGGAAAACATTCCTGAAAACTGAGTTCTTAAATAAACATAAAGCATCTATAACACATAATGCAAAGTAACATTCACTTGTAAACTCAATATTTAGACCAGATGAGGTGCAAAATACAGTTTTCCTGGACTAAGCCATCACAATTTACAGAAACACTGACAGTTTTTCCTGTGTATACAACAGAGGGAAAAGGTGTGGCATGTGGATTGTAGCCATACTAGGAGCAATCAGTTGCTTTCACTCTCATCTGGGGAGAATTTCTTACTCAGGATGGAAGGGGAACATCAAAAAAGTGATGTTCTATGAAATATTCCTTATGCTATCAAAAGAAAACAAATGAGAACATAAGAGAAATGCTACAGAATAGAGGCAGAAACATAGACCAAGCAGGTTCTATTTGGCTACTTCTGTGAGAAATCAGAATACCTTGTGTAACATCAGCATCTATACTAATTGCATACCTATGTCTGTCTTTCAATCCAGAGAAGACACAGATATATCTGAAAAATTAACTAAAATTAACTGAATGAAATAGTGAAAGGAAAATTACAGGAAAGCGGTCCTAGTGTGAAATTTTATTATTATTAATCACTATTATTTATACAGTGCTCAGAGTTTACTGGGCAACTGCATAGAGACATCCAATAGTCAAACTTACAAAGCTTCTTGCATTCTGAAAATTTCTGCTGGATTGATACATAGTCACTATACATAAAATGAGGAATATTGGCAAAACCAATAATGTCTGTCAAACCACTTTTTAATTGCACTGGTGGCTGATGAATTTAGTCAGCTAAATAATAGAAATGCCTAAACTCATTAAAATAGCCCTGTGCCCTATGAATATCTTCTGATTACTCTTCCAGAATGGTAATGCCTTACAAATAATAGCCTTCCTCCCCTAAGACAGAACATGGAGTATACCTTAGTCCAGTGAAACCCTTTAAGAATTTCTATTCTAATTTTTTATGCAAAAACGTAATAGTGAACAACAGGAACTTTATTATGGGAAATGCAGGCAAGTATGCACATATAATGGCTGAGAAAAGCTGTAATTCAATGTACAGGTTATGGAGGAGACTATTGAATCCAAATCCTGTGGCACATCTAAATTAAGGTTTATGAAGGGAATATTGAAAGACTAATCTGCCCTTGTCCCATAATATTAAACATAAACTGGATGATTAATAACATTTGTAGTTGTGCAAGGTAAGGTAAGGGTAATAAATGCTTCACGGTGTAAGATGATCATCTTCACGTCATGGAAATCAAGTTTTCCATCCATCTACAACACTGCAAAATATTGAGCAGTTTTGGCCCAGATCCTAGCATGGCCTTTGCAGTTAATCTGACTTGCATAGTTAATCTGATAGAACTGGTACAAAGCTGATAGAAAGCCTTCCTTTGCATGCTACCCTCCCGAGATAAGCTGTGCACTCTGGACTTTGATGTTTTGGGGGGGCTGGATCCCTGCATCCTTTCAGCACCTATAACGTCCATTGAGGTCCGTGGGAGTTTGGAGAGAGCAAAGCATGCAGGCTCAGGTCCTTAATACAAAAGCAATTAATTATTCCCTCCTCTTCTGAAGCTACATCAAGTATTGAGCAGTACTTATGCAAGTTATTGGACTGGATGGGCCTGTGGTCTGATCTGGTATAACCAAAGCTGATTTTCCTTAGACAATTAAACAAATGGTTTCTAGAAAGTGGAACTATTCCCATTTAACTGGAAGAGAGCAAGGTTTTACCAAACCAACAACAGAGAGGAAGGCTGGGCATTCAACTGCTTGCACATCAGTCTTGAACCAGCTAGGGACTAATGTAAAACAGATATGTGCCAACATGCAAGAACTCTATCACTGCTACTCACTCCATAGTTCTCTTTTCCATCGTTTGGAATCATCAAAGAGCTTAGCAAACTGCTAATGTGGATGTGATGCCTATGGAAGTGACTTTAGAGTTGCGGTATTAGTGGTAATAACTTGCGTGGACTTTATGTCCATGCTAGAATGTTGGTCCTTAGACTTGGTAATCTGTGTACTATGCATGTAGCTTTGTGGAATTAGAAGCCCTAAAATATGCAGCTCTTTTACACACATGCTGCATTTATTACAGCTAAATATTAACAAACACCTTGAATTCTCAACATTATTGGAATCAGGTCTCTTGGCTACAGCTAAAATAGAATTCTTTATGGCTATCTTGAATTATGGCCAGGACTCATATCACGAAGTGTATGCATCCATCTTGCAATATATTGAAGAAACCACTGAACCTTATGCAGTAGTAAAATTCTTTATAAACATGTGTTTTCCCAAAATATTTATGCCAGGATTACAGTCACTCAGGAATGCCCTTGCTCTCTTTCCAATTATCCAGTAGCTGAACTATATTATATGTCCTGCTCTATTCATGCTTTTAATATACAATTGTTTGTTTGGTCTTTTCCCAGTTTTGATAAAACCCTACTATGAAACTTAACGAGAAAAAACTTACAAAAGTATAGTCTGGGACTTGCATAATTTTGCATCTTGCTGTTTGATTGATATGGATAGTTGACTTAGTGTTGCTGTAAAATGATAAAATAACTTCCTGGTAATATCCATCAATCTAGGTGTTTGTATAGCCTTCATCTCTGTAATATCTGAGCGCCTCACAATCATTAATGAATTTTATCTGCACAACACCGCAGTGAAGTATTTCCCCCATTTTATAGACAGGAAAATTGAGGCACAGGGTACATTAAGTCACCAGGTCACACATGAAGGCTAGGGCTGAGCCAAGAATTGAATCTGGGTCTCCTGAGTCCCACCCAAGTACCCCATTCACTAGATCATCTTAACTACAAGACCTGACACAATCCCATTTTGCTGAGATGAAGTGCTATTATATTATTGCATGTTTACAGTGTAATAGCAGTGTAATTTCTTACCCCATGCCTTCAAGATATGATACCTTTGTCATCTCTAGTTGATTAAACTAGATATAGTTTTATTCTTAAATATTTATATGTAACATTATTTATTCCAGCGGGTCATAGACATAGAGCTCCCTCAAAAGTATTGGACCTGGTATTTTTAACTGGTTTCTGTGCTACCCTTTGGCAACAGATTTCACTGAACTCAGGTATTGTTGTGGCCTCTATAAATATATAGATCTTACAATGGCACTGCTGTTCCCTATGATGTAATGGTAACATTCTGAATAACTGGTGAAGAGCATTCAGATTAGATTCACACAGCATGCACCCAGAGAGAGGAGACAACACCTTCTCAGAGTTCATATTTTCACCTTCCTGTTAATTCTGCAGTGGAAAGTCTTTCATATAGGCCCCCAGTGTAAAGTCAAAATCTACATTTAAATGGAGACGTTTCACAAACTACAACCCACAGGAGTATCAACCTGGTGCTGCCATTTAACTGAAAATATGCCTGGAAATATACGAGAGTGGGGGAGGTGCTTCTTTAAGAAAAAACGGATTGTGGATTTCTCATAGGAATGGCGGAGGGGAGAATACCCCTCTGCTTTTCAAAATATTGAGAAAGAAAACAGGAAGATAGTTCCATCCATAAAGAAGAGGTCTATTAACCATAATGCTGCTCTATTCATACTACAATGTGACGGTTTTATCTTGCATTAAAACAAAAAGGGTAAGGCTAGATCTTACTTTTTTATATTGATAGTTCCAAACCTCATAAGATATTAGTATCTGTATTAGCTATAAAAATTAACAGCTTCTGCATTGTGCTCTTCAATTTTATTTTATCACCAGGTTTTAGGATTTTGTGTGTGCGCATCTGTTCCTTGCTTTTTAAGTTGCTTGGTGTTCTTCTGCTCATGAGCTTTATTATGGCTTGATAAGACTTGTGACAGGAATCTCTAAGGCATAGCAACTAACAAAAGGCACTCCTTATTCCTTTACATTGGAGGTCACTATGGTACAGTTAGATCCTGATAGGAAATAATAATAATACTGTGCAAACAGAGAAGGACAATCTGGCTTTAATTATTTGGATTGCTCCATTGTTAGAGGTTTACTTAGAAGCAAAGACTAAAAAATGCTGTCAATCACCTGAGGCTAAAACTGGCCTTTTTAAAGTGTTTTGATGCCAATGTAAACGCTATACTCAATTTGTTATTTGCATTCACTTACACAATATAACTTTTATTAGCAATTAATCAATCAGATTTAAATGTCTACAGGACCCTGTGGGTAAAACATTCCCCAAAGGCCCGTACCAAGTTAATATAAAACTGCACTTGCCAATATGATTTTTTTTAAAAAAAGCTGAATCAAATTTAAGCTGGGGTTTAAAACTAAACAATAAATCTGAAATTTTACTGTGTAAAGGCATCAGATTCCATAGTTAAGGCTCAGAATGAAAATACATGTAATCTATAGGAGGCAGCCAGTCCACACGGAATGGATAAAAGCCCACAGAGTCTATTGAACATTGTGGCCTGCTGACATTACAAAGTAAGCCTTGCAATGAACACATCAACTTGCTTCTTTATCAATGTGTAATATACCATAGCTCTCACAGACCCAAATTTGGATACCTTCACTCTCACTGAGTATCATATCAGGCTCTGGCCCTCAGTAATATGACAGAAGGATTTAGATGTATTCGTTTGTATATGTTCTTAAGGATAACTGGAGAAGGGTAGCTGGAAGATTTAGTATTCTCGCAGTAATTGGGAAAGATCATAGGACCATAGGACCAGTTTAAATAAGCCTGTACAGTATTGATGAACCCGCCCTTTAAGGGACATGTAAAAAGAGTTCTCGGTTGGGGGTGAAAGTGGTATGGATTGGACTCCTTGTGTAGTGCAACAACAAGACCTGGCTGAACCTTTAGACCCTGGATGGTATTTTCAAAGTAGATGAAGAGGAGAAAGATGAAATCAGAACACACAAATTCATTCCATTTTATCTGGCTGGCAGCAACTATAAGTCTTCTTTGCTCCTTGAGAAGAGCACGAAATATTTTTCCACTTTAGTCTCACTCTTTCTTAAGCCATCCCCTCCTGGGCACCAAGTCTAGCTACTTTGGGGGCCCTAACATTCCAACTGGCCAGCGAGCTGCATGTGTGAGATACCAGTGATTAGGAGAATTCAGCCCATGATTAACCTGGTATGAGAAGACTGGTGGGGGATAAGGGAGAAAGCTCTAGAAATCCAAAGTCCCGTACCTGTGGAGATGTGCTCGGTGCTGACTTGGGCTCCAGTCTTGTAACACACTGATGCATATGCTTAAGTCCTTTTCACAAAGTCAGTGGAGCTACTTATGTGCTCAAAGTTAAGCATGTGCTTATATGCTTTTCTGGACCATGGCCTTGGTGGGGAGAAAGAGCTCTGAGCCTCAGAATGTGGAATCCTCATGCTTCTGTGTCCAAAGGACACAGGAAGGAGAAGTCTTCTTTGCTATTCCCTCACTTTCTTTGTGTCATAATGCATGCAGCTGTGTTCCTCTAATGTCTGGGTATAGTCCCTGGTGAGTATAAGCAATGACAGTGGCAATGATTTTTGGGTCAAAAAGAACATTTGTTTGCTAGTTACAGATTTATTAAAACAAGAGCACTGCTGAAAGGGAGTGTTTGTGAATGAGAAAGAAAAAAGTGTTTTTTTTAAAAAAAGAATTAATGTTTATTTAACTTTGTGAAATATGTCCCTTTTTACTCTTTCCTTATTTCTTTTAATATACTTAAAGGATTTTTCCTTTCCTCCATTATTTGTAATAGGTATGTGGATACCGGAATAATATGGATCTGAAAATATAACGGTCTACTGGTGGGGCAGTAAAAAGGAAGGAACTGACATCTTTAAATCCCAGCTTTTTCATTTGATTAGTACAGTTCAAAGTATTCCTTTTCATTCTAAGGGCTTGTGTTTTTCTCCCATGAATCATCTCACCCATCACAACACTATTCCTTTAGCTGAAAATATTATTATTTATTGTATAACTGTAGTACCTAGGATTGTGTGACAGTTATTGCTATTCTATTGCTCTTTCCATGTATGTGTATTTAAGGGAATGCCCATCATACCTGACATGAAGTTTAAACTTGTTACTCTACCCTTGTGATGGACCTGAGCTTCACCCATCCAGACTCCAATCTTCCACATTGATGCATAGACCCAATTGCTAAGCCACTGGACAATCCAAATGTAAGAACATTTTAATTCATCCAAGATTCAATATTGGAAAGATATCTACGCAAACCACTAAGCTGCTTCATAGGATGCACAGGGAATGAGAAGTACATCTAGTATTATGTACACACAAAGCAGTGCAAAATTTGAAAATCATGAAATGGATACAAATGACCTTATAGATATATATCAACGTCAAACGAAAGAGAGGAGTTAAAATGGAGCCTTGGGTTTTCCAGGAGTAATTAGGGCCAAACTGCAAAAGTAATTCCCCAGGGTAGCAAATGGAATACCATGAGACAAATGAGATCTAACCCAATTCAGAAGTCACGTGGGTCAGCATCGAACTCCAAATGAGAAAGGAGGGGGGGTCACGTCACTCGTGTCAAAAACAGAGGAAAAGATCCGACAACTTCATCATGTAGACATGCCCCTGGTGAGCAAGCAGAAGGTCACTGCAGCCTCAGAGGAAAGCTATCTTGGTGCCATGGGTGGGTAAAGAAACCAGATTGCAGCCTTATTGAAAAAAAATCAGATTATTACCTAACTGTTCTTCTCTAACAGGACACAATCCTGTTATGACAAACTAAGAAGAAAACGTGTGAATTCTCAAGTACAGATATGAGACAAACAATTTCATAATACTGTATAGCAATGTCTATTGGTTTACATGAAGGAACCTACATTCATTAGCCATCTCCTTAACTTTTTCTAGTACTCATTTTTCATTAAGCACATTGTGAGAATGAGCCATGTTGCCTCTGCTTTAATTTAGACAGGGCACTTGGGTAAAAGAAACATCTGATTCAAAAATATCTAACTTTTTTCAGGACTCTTGTTATTTTCATAGTCCAGCTTCCAAGATAATTGGCTACATATAAACACAAAGACCCATTACAGAGCTCCCACTGGACTTCTTTCCAATACTTCACTATTAGAGCTTGTGGTCTAAGCACCATGGGTGAAATGCCTAGATTAGCTGATTTCAGAGTAACAGCCGTGTTAGTCTGTATTCGCAAAAAGAAAAGGAGTACTTGTGGCACCTTAGAGACTAACCAATTTATTTGAGCATAAGCTTTCGTGAGCTACAGCTCACTTCATCAGATGCATACTGTGGAAAGTGTAGAAGATCTTTTTATACACACAAAGCATGAAAAAATACCTCCCCCCACCCCACTCTCCTGCTGGTAATAGCTTATCTAAAGTGCTCACTCTCCTTACAATGTGTATGATAATCAAGTTGGGCCTTTTCCAGCACAAATCCAGTGTTTAACAAGAACGTCTGGGGGGGTGGGGGTAGGAAAAAACAAGGGGAAATAGGGTACCTTGCATAATGACTTAGCCACTCCCAGTCTCTATTCAAGCCTAAGTTAATTGTATCCAATTTGCAAATGAATTCCAATTCAACAGTTTCTCGCTGGAGTCTGGATTTGAAGTTTTTTTGTTGTAATATTGCAACTTTCATGGTCACTTTAGATAAGCTATTACCAGCAGGAGAATGGGTTTGTGTGTGTGTGTGGGGAGGGGTGAGAAAACCTGGATTTGTGCTGGAAATAGCCCAACTTGATTATCATATACATTGTAAGGAGAGTGATCACTTTAGATAAGCTATTACCAGCAGGAGAGTGGGGTGGGGGGAGATATTTTTTCATGCTTTGTATGTATAAAAAGATCTTCTACACTTTCCACAGTATGCATCCGATGAAGTGAGCTCTAGCTCACGAAAGCTTATGCTCAAATAAATTGGTTAGTCTCTAAGGTGCCACAAGTACTCCTTTTCTTTTTGCTAGATTAGCTGGAACCACTTGTTCAGTTCTGAGCAAAGATGACTATCCTGCATCTTTCAAAGATAAATAAACTGAGTTCTATGTGTGGTGATCTCTTGGATAAGAGCAGATAAAAGCAGAGGCCCTGTGTGGGTCTTGATTCTGCAATGTGATTTCCATGCTCAGATTCCGCATGGGCAGACTTTAATCTGACTCCACACAGGTGCAAAGATTTGCCCTGAGGGGTCAGACTGCAGAATTAAGGCCTAAAAGACGATATTAAATAATTCACAATCACACCTTTCCTGTAATTGTTTGGGTTTGCTCATTTTTTTAAATATATCAGGCCCTAACTATAACACAGTTTGCATTTTTTGTTTTAATCAGATCAGAGGTTTGTGACAGTGTCCTGTGTTCACATCTCCTGCTAACCCTATTGCTGACACTATGCTAGTTTCAACAGGTATCTGAATGTCAGTGGTACTATATGTACAACAAATAACCCGTTGATGTGTAAAGAACTCTGGGATCCTTCAAGATAAAAGGTGCTACATAAGCATACTAAATAAGTTTATACTAGTTATTGGTAAAAATACATTAAACTCTGCTTAAACAAGGTAAGGTCAGAAATAATTTGTGATGTCTGGTCAGCCTAATGTACCAGAGTCTAGATATTTAGATAGGAAGATGGACTTGGGTGGCTTAAAGGTTTATCTGTTCCCTCTTCTACTATGTACAATATTACATCTCTATAGAAGCACTTTAACTATGATGCCTTTCTTGAAAAGTCTGCTGAAGGCCACTGATGGCTTGATCTCTATTTTGATCACTTTGGTATTTTCGGGATCTCATTCACTCCCTAACGAAGGCCCACAAACAGCACATAAAATCATTCAACCTTTTGAACTTCTCTCTCAGTTATGGGGAGGCGGAGAGGGTAGGATACATAACCTCTCCATTTTAATTTGATTTTCTGTCTGGAGGGCAGCACCCTTTGCGCACTGAATTGGTGAATCTGCTTTTCTTATCCACTGAAGGGCCATAAGGTTGTTTTCACTGTTCTTAATGCTGTGCTGTAAGGTACAGCCAGAACTTAACTGATCTTGGCCAGTGTGGGTTTGGCAAAAGCATGATGTGGTTAGCCCAGTCTGTCTCCCCACTGACCTAACAAACCAAACTTGAACCTGCCAGGAACATAGCTCCCACTCGCAGCCCTCGGAGGGTTTTGTCAGCCTTGCTGCCAGTGACCCACCAGCTATGAGGTAGTGTCTCTGACTTCTGGATTGGGGGTTGCAATGCTAACTGAATTATTTAATGGTTGGGGAGACATTACTGCTGAGACTACAACTTGCATCTCTAGTTTCCAGTCCCAATGGGGTTTAAGGAGAAACTCTGGAAACTGAAAGCAGACACGCAAGTGTTGGATTTCCAAACTCCAATGTCTGTACAGTGTCAATACAGCAAGGTGTGCAAAGGGAGGTCCAAGTTCCACTCATGGAATGAAAAGTCATCTGGTTAATGAAGAAAGACCTTAGGTGTGCTGACATTCTGAATACAGAGTTTTTTTAAAACGTTTAAAAACCCAAACAATGATCTTGAAAAGTTAATGAACAACTTTTCATCTGGGGGCCCTAATGCACTTAAAAGCACTTGGGATAGTCACAACTCCAAAGGAACCCCTTGTTTACTCTGATTAACCTTCTCACTTGTATCATTCATCAACATGGCTGATCGCTGTGTGAAATTACTAGATTACAAATTCAATATTTCATAGATTTTACTTGATGCCACTGGAATGTAACTTCAAAAATCAAATGAACCCAAAGACATGTAGTCAGATGCTTGCAGGTGGGAGAATAGGATGGCATGGAATCCCAGAAGAAGTAATCCAACCCCTAAGTGCTTGGTATTGGGTTTTTTTTGGGTTGAAGACAGAGAAAAAGAGAATAGCATCTATCCTTGATGAAAACTTGCAAATTTCTTCAGGTGCCTCTTTAGAAGATGTGCCAGAGATAATGACTTTAAGGATCCTTCTTTCAAGAAGGAAATTTAAAGGAATTTCTCTATTTGTGTATAGATCATATCTATATATTTTATATCTAACTATAGCATACACACTGTTTCTTGTGCACTGCTTCAGTTATGGTGAACCACAAGCCATTTTGATTTTTATTGGGGATGTTTGAACCCATTCATGAAGCATAGAAAGCTACTGTGGATATCAACCAAAATGTACTGGAATTTAAAATGAGCCTGAACTGATTTGTGTATTCTAGATATTTATATTGATACTAAAAATTCACTGCATGTGCACACCCCTGCCCCCACCCCCTGGTTGCTGAGAATAACAAACGCAACCCTCCCTTTCCTCTCTGCCTTAAAAACAGAAAAGCAAGAGAAAGAATTGTTGTAACAAACATTTCAGATGCAAGACAGATTAGAACATTAGTGGTGTAATAAAGTAAATAAAATGGCAATTGACCTGAGACTTGTGGGTTTTACCCCAAATTTTTGTTTATAGTTGAAGGTCGTAAGCTATTCAAACCTCTATTGATCAGAGTCCTCTTTGTTTAAACAGAACCTACTGTATTTATTTGTGCTGTTTCTCTAAAGTCAAACAAAAGGGGACAGTTTTAAGTAAATCTCTGCATGACACTGCTGCCATGTGGTTCATTCACTCGGTATACAGATGTTTTCAATCTGTACAGTTTGTCTTTCATAGCCATATGAGATGAAGCAGGCTTGATTTAGACTGGGAGTGATGCCAAAGAGAGAAGATACATCATTAACCCTTAAACAGTTTATGAAGCTTTCCTGTTTTATTCATTAGAGGACTCCTTGAAGGATTAGCATTACACCTTATGAGCCGTAAGTGGCTTTCCACTTGAATGCCATTTTGCAGCCATTTACATAGAAAACAAAATTCTCTGTGTTGGGTTTCCCCCCACTTTCAAAAGCTAGTGTCTGTCCCAGCCTAACAGCATAACCACTGATCTTGTATCAGGAATTCTGACTCTCCCAATTATAATTACAAGTAGCACCTAGATGACTCAGTGAAATCAGGACATTGCTGTAGAAACATCCAGTAAAAGACAATCCCTGCTGTGAAGACCTTACCATCTGCCTAGACACAAAAAAAAGGGGTGTGGAAAATGGGTGTTATTACCCTTCTTTTATAGATGTGAAACCTGAGGCATAGAGATTAAGAGATTCACCGATGGTCACACAAGTGGTATGTGGCAGAGTCAGGAACTACACCCAGATCTGCTGAATCCCCATCCAGCACCTTAGCTACAAGACAATCCTCTGACCTACGCTGATTCCACTTTGCTTTCACCATAGTCAATCAGAGCTCTGGAAAAACACTGGACTTGTCCGAGACACCACAGTACACTTCTACTGGGTATTTGGAATGTTTGAAGCAGCTACTGGTGTGGAGGCAGTGAAAAAAAGTAAAAGAGCAATTAATTTTTCTGCAGACACCTTGCCACAATTTTTTGCATGTTATTTTCCTGAATAATATGGGAGTATAATTCATCTGTTGCATCACTACAAAGGAGAAATTGCTGATCTAATGGAGAATCTCATTCAGTTTCTTGCTTTATTGAAACATAGAAGAGATTTTAAACCTGCTGAGCCAACAGTAACATCTCTTGATTTTAGCAGGGAGCCGTGTGGCTTGGCAATAGAGAATCAGAATTGATTTGTTTTTTCCCCTTCCACTCCAGCTCATTTAAAATGCAGAAATTTGCAACACCACTTTGATTTAAGAATTCAGTGTTTGCAAACCCTTAGCAGCTGGTGAGGTTGGGATTAAGAAATTGCTCCCTGATACCAGATAAAGTGTTGTCTTTACTGATCAAACACAGGCCATCCTATTTAAATTGGAGGAGAACAGCATAAAAGCTGGAAGAGTTTTGCGTCTTTATAGAATTTTTACCTTTTTTAAAGGATAGAATATATTTAATTGCATGCAGTTAGCGGTTTATTTCCAAGGAGGGGTTCCATTTGCATGAAAGCAGGCACCACACACTCTGTAAGGATAACTCTCATTCTAAGGAACTGTGCTACATATCAAGAAAGCTACATTATAGGACCACGAGCCCCAGGATCTTCAATTGCAATTCTCTGGCACACACAGGCTTTTTGGAGGACACTGTCAAAACAAATGACCATTTCCCCCAGCCTGGGGTTTAAACTAAGAGGTCAAAGCACCAAACTTATTTCAACCTGGCTTCTAAAAGAACTGTACTCAAAAAAAGAGCTTTATGCAGCCAAAAACTGACTTTAGCCAAGATAGGGGCTTTCCTAGCTAAATATTTCTATCATCTCTCCCCTTCCCCATGAAAACCTGACTCCCACTCTCAGCTAAACCTAATACTGCTTGAGCAAAGCCCTTATAGTTGGCTGGGGGAATTATTTAATTCACCACAGCTGGCCTGGCCAAACTGCCCTGACAATTCCTGCACTTAGTGCATACAGCTGTGATCCTTCCTCCAATCAAAGAGAGTTTTAACCCTCTCCCTTGCCAATGCCTGTAGGGAGCCTCTTATACACACTGTCACAAACGCTTGCAGTCTCCTATTTTCTTAACCTTGCAACTAAGTTTCAGCCTTGTTCTTTATAAAGAGGAAGATGTTAATGGTGTGGAATGTTGATTGAGTTTTCGGTGGTGTAAGAGCTCAGAGACAAGAGGGGGGAAACTTACGCTGATATATGAGACATGGTATAACTCCTGGCATTGCATTGGCAAAATGTATATTTAGGAAGGGGCAGCTCCTACCCTACTCTTCTTTTCCATCTCACATTTTCCTCATACTCCTTTCACTAAATTGTTGCTTTCTCCTTCACCTTCATGGAAGCAGTAGCAGCAGTAGTAGTATTCATTGGAGAGGACGCTAACTGCAGAACGAGGTGGCCTAGTCCAGGATCTACCATTGACTCATGGGGTGTCCTTTATTGCATGGAATACAGTGGTGCCTAGGTTCCCAGCTGAAATTGGAACCCATTTGCGTGTAGTCTTGGACAATCTAAGAAACAAAGAGCATATGGTGTGGAAACAGACCCAGAAACATGACTTGTTCATGATCACACAGCAAGTCAGAGGGACAACTAAGATTAGAAGCCAGATCACATGAGTCCTGGGCTAAGGCCTTACTTACTGGACCATACTACCTCTCCTGCTTAGCCCCTGGTGCACTGAATAGGCCCTTCTGGAGGGATTCACTGCACTATAGGTCCTTCAGCAAGAGACAGCAAATGCTAGCTGCTTTCTAGGAGTAGTTCCAGAAGAAAGCAGCCTCAGTAGGACCATTTTAAAATCAACTACAGTCTTAAAGATGGTGTAGGCAGAGGGAAATGGGTGGGGGAAGGGAGGTAGCTACAGTTATTGGCCCATTTTTTAGGTTCTAAACCAAACAAGAGACATTGCAGTCAAACTTGGGACAATCCTGGTTAAACCATGAGAAATGGTAACAATCCTCAACATCCTAAGCCAACAATATTTTCCCAGGTTTTTTCAATCAAGAATGTTAGCAAGGCCACCCTGGAATTTGCTACCATTTCCCCCCACTTAAAGCTATTTTCTACAAAAGTATTGAGGCTACAGGTTAATATACCATTTAGAAAAAGGATGAAGGAGATTGGAACAATGGACTTACTAGTTTGTTTGGGATTGTCTTAGAAAAAAATAAACTCATTCTGTTCCAGCAGTTGTTTCTTTTTTCTTTATTCTTTTCCCCATTTAGTGGCTGTTTTAAATTAATAGAAAAAGAATGCATCATTTCTTAGGTTTTATTTCATAGGTTTTCCCAGCATATGGAATCTTTTAAAACATGAGATGCTGTGGGTAATACGTTATTATATGCACATTTTAAGTTACATTCTTAAATTATGTGTTAAATGAAAAGATGTTTATTTGCAAACTTTGCACTGGCTCCACTGCTTTCTCTGATGGAGATACCAATTTGAACTCAATTTTTAAAGTCAAAGTTAGGGTAACATGATAAGAAATAGGTGCTTGTTGCTTTTCCATATTCTAAACTCTCCCTTGCAAATAAACCTTTACACATTCAGAACACCATCTTATAAAGGACCTACCTAATTTGCCATTAGGATATTTTTGTTGTTGTTAGATCTAGTAAGTTCTAAACCCAGTTTTCCCATTGAGAAAACTGATGGCCATGGACAAGACACCTTACACCCACATTTTCAAAACTGGCCACTCTCTTGCAGTACCTCAATTTTTGTGGCCAACAGGAAACACCATACTTTCAAGAAGTGCGGGGCACCTGAAGCTCTAGTTGAAGTTTCTGGCAGGCTTCAGGTGTTCATCACCTCTGAATATCAAGTATCTCCATTTAGATCCTTGAAAAATGGCGGCAACCCACATTAGCAGCCACTTCTGAAAATGCAGGTGAAAATATCTCTTTGGCTGTGTAAAACAGATATTATAACATGTACCTCATCAGGTTGTTGTGAGCATTAAAGAAAGTTTATACAAATTCAGCTAAATTAGTGCTTGATGAGTGGCAAAATATTTTTCACCAAGTTTTCACCAGGAACAGCATAACCAATATGGAGCATCCCCAGAGTGATGATTACCTCTTGTTCACTGGGTTCATGTTAGAGTTCTGCATGCTGAGATTTCTAAAGAAACACCCACTGAATCAGTCACTGTCCTTGACAGCATCCCTGGATGGAATCCAGAGATACATGTCACTTGTCTACTTCTATATTGACCTTATACAGTAGGGTAAGGGATCTCTCCACTACTTATCAAGATTTCTTTAAATAAGACAACTCCCCCCCACCCAAAGCATCCATGTTCAAACAGACAAACTATAGAGAAAACTCATATTATGTCACACAACATTCTTGCAGTAAGAAAATTGTGGAGTGGCCAAAGCAGAAGACACTTAATTTAATGGGGAAAAATTACACAAATTTGTTTGTGGAGAAACCAATACAGCAACAACAGCTAATGCAATGTGTGCTATAACCTGCACCAGTCCTTCTGGCCTTAATCACAAAAATAGTCCCATTGGCTTCAATAGCACAACTTGAGTGAGTGTAATGGGCAGGATTTGGTCCTCTCTTTGTTCACTTGCCTAGTCTGTATAGTCTGTATCACCTAGTATCTCAGCACCTTTCATTAATTACATGACTAACATATGTCCCGTTAGTCCCAGGATATTAGAAAAACAAGGTGCGTGAGGTAACACCTTTTATTGGACCAACTGCTGTTGGTGAGAGAGACAAGCTTTCGAGCTCACACAGAGTGTGGGAAATGTACTCAGAGACCTGAAGAAGAACACTGTGTAAGCTCAAAAGCTTGTCTCTCCCACCAACAGAAGCGGGTCCAATAAAAGATATTACCTTACCCACCTCGTCTCTCTAGCATATGTTATGTGAGATTTGTTCTTCACCAGTGATTATTTTTTCATTACATGTTTTGCTTTTATAATTAAAAATCTCGGCTCGCGTCCTGCAAGCAGATCCACTAAAGCCCAGACCTCTGTGCCCATACTGAGCCACAGCAACTTCTGCGAGGCTACCCACAGGTGTCCTAGTGGGTTGGATTACAGGCTTGAGGTCTTATATTGTGTATATTGCTACTTCAAGGGCATTCTGACCTGAACAATGGAGTCACTAGGAACAATAAGACCAGCCCTGCAGAATGGCCATCCAAGCTATAAAACTGTATTAGGGCCACTGTTGCATATACGCTATTTTACAGGTTTCAGAGTAACAGCCATGTTAGTCTGTATTCGCAAAAAGAAAAGGAGAACTTGTGGCACTTTAGAGACTAACCAATTTATTTGAGCATGAGCTTTCGTGAACTACAGCTCACTTCATCGGATGCATACCGTGGAAACTGCAGAAGACATTATATACACACGGAGACCATGAAACAATACCTCCTCCCACCCCACTCTCCTGCTGGTAATAGCTTATATAAAGTGATCATCAAGTTGGGCCATTTCCAGCACAAATCCAGGTTTTCTCACCCTCCGCCTCCCCCCCCACAAACTCACTCTCCTGCTGGTAATAGCCCATCCAAAGTGACCACTCTCTTCACAGTGTGTATGATAATCAAGGTGGGCCATTTCCTGCACAAATCCAGGTTCTCTTACTCCCTTACCCCCCTCCAAAAACCACACACACAAACTCACTCTCCTGCTGGTAATAGCTTATCCAAAGTGACCACTCTCCCTACAATGTGCATGATAATCAAGGTGGGCCATTTCCAGCACAAATCCAGGTTTTCTCACCCCCACCCCCACCCCCATACACACACAAACTCACTCTCCTGCTGGTAATAGCTTATCTAAAATGATCATCAAGTTGGGCCATTTCCAGCACAAATCCAGGTTTTCTCACTCTCCGCCCCCCCCCCCCCACACAAACTCACTCTCCTGCTGGGGTAATAGCTCATCCAAAGTGACCACTCTCCCTACAATGTGAGCTGTAGCTCACGAAAGCTTATGCTCAAATAAATTGGTTAGTCTCTAAAGTGCCACAAGTACTCCTTTTCTTTTTGCTATTTTACAGGTGTAGTTTGGCCACACCAGAAAACACGGCTCCTCTTGGGTGTTTGCACTTGTGTGCTGGGAAGATGGGAAGTGTTGTGAAAGAGACAGGCTGGTCATATCAGATTGGAGTAGGGCTGACTAGACTACTTTGAATTGAAAGCATGCAGAAAGATCACAGACAGTGGTCTCTCTTTGTCTCTCATTTTGTATCAGCTTGAAGAGCCTTTGTTGCTCAACAGTTTGTACATCCAGTTTTTTCACAGCTGTCAAATCAAATTGATTTTCAGTCATTTTAACCTGGGCAGGATCAGCAAACGTAGTCCCCCAGGTGAAAAGCCAGTGTAGCAAGGAAGCCACTCTAGTTGCCTCTACTATCCAATTCTTCTAAGATACAAAGCATTTGTTTGTCTTGCTTATGAGAGTTGAGGGACCAATGGCATGGAAGGCTAAATCCCTCATTATCCCCATGGTACACACTTCACACTTTGCTATCAATACACACTGCAGAAATGTTTCCAGGGCTAGTAATACAGTTGGCAGTCTGATCAGGAAAGGACCTCTACAGAGTTAGCTCAGTGTCTGAATTATACTTCAGCCCTTGAGAAGACAATTTCTTTTGTTCCCATTCGAGGTCAGTTGTGGGGTAACATGTGTTAATCGTCTCTCAGTCTTTACTAGCAGAACATATTACTGAAAGATGGGGAAATTGGGAAACAAAAATAAATAAAATGAACAAGCAAATTAAAAAGGGCTTGCGAGAAACAAAATCCCTACCTATATGCAATATTCTTATCAACAGGGCAATGGGAACTAAATTTGGGATTTGCATCTTGATGGATACAGTAAATCTGAACTCCACATGATTCGTGAGCATCTGTTAAGCAAACACAGCCATTATGATTGCAAATGTACTGAGCTGAGTTAATGTAAGAGCTAGAATCCAGCAAACTCATTTAATCTCTAAAAGCACAATTTCTCCTTTGACTTTCACTGTATTACACCAAGGGTGAATTTGGCCCTTTTGTGTAGGAAGGTGTCTGTGTGTATTATGCGCTATGTGTTATGTATTTAGAATTTCTCTTTTCTGTAAATCCAGTGGCCACAACTAGAATTCCCCATGAACCTAGTAATGCTCCACTCATATTGCTGCACTCATTAAATGCACAGACCTCCTGACTACCCCAGTTGTGGTCAAAATCTACCCACATTGCCTTATATCAGTTCACCTAGATATTGCCCAAGATTTGGCAAAAGATCAGAACATGATTGTAGTAGCATTTGGCAGTAAAAATCAACCAAGTACCCCAGGCCCAAACTCCTGAAAGTAAAGTGATGAAGCAACGTGCTGAAAACTATGAGAAGAGACTTGATTCTCCAACATTTTTTTGCATCCATTGCTACAGCAATAACTGTTGCTTTCCAATTTTGCCTCATTCCTCGGCATAATACTTTTTCTCCCCCCACTTCCTAATTAGCAGATTAGAGAGCTGAGTTCTGATTGGCTTTGAGATAAGGCCACTAAAGATTGTTTCTGTGTGTGTGTGTGCATTAAAACCTATCCATTTTATTACCAAAGAAATGAATTAGAGCGAAGCTAGTGAAAAGAAATAAATCAAAGTGGGGATAGTGAGTTATAGGGAGATGGGTGAGAAAAGTAGAAAAAGAAATTGATCATGACAATCTCCTTTTAGCCAGCTGGCATGGCAGCTCAGCTGGTGAAAACCCAGAAGCTTTCAGTGCAGTACATTTCACAAGAGATCTTATGGCTTCATTCAGTTACAAAACATCACACAAAAAGGACTTTTATCATTTTCCTCCAGAACTTTCCTCCAGAACTTCACCGGAGGTGAAGTGTATTTGAGACGCTGGATATGAAACCTGAAGCCTTTGCACTGGCTATATGGGTAACAGTATGAAGTGGGCTCAGGCCAGCATGCAGGTGAGGGATGTCAATATCAAACCTAAAGATGGGTAAATTCCTTTTTTCCCTTTATAAGGATCAATCACATGATCCACATGTGACGGGTTGGGTCACAGAAACCCGCTTGGGACCGTCACCTAGTGTGCTGAGACTTACCCTCTGAGCCCATTTTCCTTACCAGCTTTGGACTTCAGAACCCTGTCTTGTTGAGCCAGACACACTAGCCTGCTACCACACAGACCCAGGTCTGAACCATGTCCCCCCAAAAGCATTAACTGAAAGCCACTTAGCAGGTACTTTTGTCTCCAGCACCCAGATACCCAGTTCCCAATGGGGTATAAACCCCAAATAAAGCCGTTTTACTCTGTATAAAGCATATACAGGGTAAACTCATAAATTGTCCACCCTCTATAACACTGATAGAGAGATATGCATAGCTGTTTGCTCCCCCAGGTATTGATTACTTACTCTGGGTTAATTAATAAGCAAAAATTGAATTTATTAAGTATAAAAAGTAGGATTTAAGTGGTTCCAAGTAATAACAGACAGAACAAAGTAAGTTACCAAGCAAAATGAAACAAAACATGCAAGTCTAAACCTAAGACATTAAGAAAATGCATACAGATAGATCTCACTCTTAGCGATGTTCCAATAAGCTTCTTTCACAGACTGGACTCCTTCCTAGTCTGGGTCCAGCAATCACTCACACCCCTATAGTTACTGTCCTTTGTTCCAGTTTCTTGCAGGCATCTCTTGGGGGTGGAGAGGTCACCTCTTAAGCCAGCTGAAGACAAAATGGAGAGGTTTCCAGGGCCTTTTACGTTCTTTCTCCTGTGGGCGGAAACCCCTTTGTTCTCCTGTGCAAAATCACAGCAACAAGATGGAGTTTGTAGCCACCTGGGCAAGTCACACGTCTGTGAATGATTCCACTTTTTGCAGGTCGATGCCATTGTTTAAATATTAGTTTGAACCTTCCCAGGAAAGTTCAGATGTGGACTGGCATATCCCAAAGTCCATTGTCAGTTAAGTGTTTCCTGATTGGGCACTTACTGAGAATAGTCCTTTCTCAAGAAGCTGCCCAAAGGCTTCACTGAGGCTACTTAGAATCAAACACATTGAGATACAAGTACATAGCCAATATTCGTAACTTCAAATACAAAAATGATACACACATACACACAGCATAATCATAACCAGCAAACGACAACCTTTCCATAGACACCCCACTTGACCTCCTCTGTACAAGACCTGGTGTATAGGACCCTGGTTGCAACAATAATTTATACAGTCACAGTTCATGTCAATAATGTCACACCATGGTTCTCAGGTTGGACAGGATTTTGTTTCTAAAGATATGTGGAGCCATAGTTACTGATGAGTTCCCAGAAAAACAGGCACTGAAATCTGTCTGTGACATATATCAAAAAGCCCATGCAGCATGAGCAGCAATGGGTACCCAGCTCTGCGGCTGGATGTGATCTGTACAAAAGCAACCCTGCCTTCATGAGCAGAATGCCACATTTCAGGCCAGCCCAGAGAACACTTTGACACTCTTTACTGCTGATGCCTCCAGGATCAAAATATTCTGTGGTTTCAGCCTAAAGCTAGTGCTCACTGTGAATGGCAGCATCACTGGTGCCCAGCTTGGGGGGGAGAACTCTGCTGATATTCTACCAGTGTGTTTTGTGCATGTCCCATCACCATAACAGGTAATAGGACTTGCCTACTCTTACACATGGCTGGAGCCCATCTGCTTACCCACAATGTGTACAATACAGCCTATGCACTGACTTTGTTTCCTATACCATGCTGCTCCAACACAACATGGTTTGCTTTAGGATGGACTGGGTCCTGCAGCTTGTTTTTGGAGAGGGGAAAGTGAACTCGGGCCTGCTCTTCCTGGATCTTTGGGTATGCCAAGTGTCAATTCCCAAATTTTAGGGTACCAATAAAGGGATCCTTTTAGGAATCATGAAACAAAGCACCATCCCCACCTTCTCCAAAATACACAGGGACTTCTGAGAAAGAAGAAACAGACTATCACTCCTTCCACCCACCACTCCACAGAGCAATAGGAAAAATAAACTCTCCTTCTTTTGTGGAAGGTGATATGCTAAGCCCACAGGTAGACAGGCCCCCATAAGGGTTAGCTTGGTTCCATAGCAGCCACAAAATGAATATTACGATGCTATCTACCCGGGGTTTAGTAGAACAGCTGATGCTCTCCTATGCTTCTGAACATTTTTGGGATTTGGATGGCATGAGTGACTCTTCATGGCCACCACCCCGAAGATACAGGATGGCGGTCAGCTTGTACTCACTGAAAATTAAGGCAGGTGCCCTATCCCAGGAAAAGTTCTCTCTGAAGACAACAACAGTAACCATCAGACTCCAAAGGCTTGTTATTGGGGAGTGGACAGCTGTCTGGGGAGCAAAATGGTCACAGGGAAGCTCAGTTCTGGATGTGATATGAATCTTTTGTCCAGCTGTCCTTACCTTTCCCTTTTTCCTGCAGCTAAGTAGAAATAGTGCAGCACCAGATCTCGCCTGTGCAAATTCTGTAGCCATTGTTTATGTCATCCCTCTACATATAAATGATGAAACAATCAGAGCAATCCAACAAATTGTGAACATGGCTGTTTAAAATCTTGGCATGACAGTGCTGCACCAGTGCTGCTCACACTCTTCATGATAGCATGTCAGGGACCTCCCAGTGCACTCCTACTCTTGCCCTAGGTTAGCACTATCATGCAAGAATGTAGCATAACAGTATTGTCATCAGGCAAACATGTGAAGCAGCAGAAATAACAATCCGAGTTGAGAGCTGGATCATAGTAACCTACGAGGAGGTGTGGTATAAGAGAAAAAGAGAATGGAAAAAGAGGGAAGCCCTGTTGCTGAGAAAGAGGTCTCAGAATAGAAAGAAGGGCATAGGGAGTAGGAAGCAGTCAGGTGCCTCATCTCCATACTCAAAGTTTCATTGGCTTTGAAATGACTGTAATGGGCTTATTTTTCCACATCTAAATACCCACTTGCATGCACGCACAGAATATTCAGTTGTATGTGCAGCTGCCACGAATACATGTGAAAATATAGGTTTACAAGTGTGGATATTACACAGATGAACCCGTACCAACTAAATGTAGGTCCTTATAGACTCGCTGATACTTTCTGGAAAACATTAGTAAACATTATGACCTAGACCCTCAGATGGTAGAATTATGGACTTTTCTATCAGCTCAGGATCTGGCAAAACTTTAGAGCCTACAAGTCCACTCAGTCCTTCTTCTTGTTCAGCCAATCACTAAGACAAACAAGTTGGTTTACATTTGCAGGAGATAATGCTACCAGCTTCTTATTTACAATGTCACCTGAAAGTGAGAACAGGTCTTGCCATGGCATTGTTGTAGCCAGCCTTGCAAGGTATTTATGTGCCAGATATCATATGCCCCTTCCTGGTTTGACTTGTAGGCTCCAAAGTTTTACATTGTTTTGTTTTTGAGTGCAGTTCTGTTAAAAAAAAATCTACATTTGTAAATTGCACTTTCACATTCAAGAGATTGCATTATGGTACTTGTTTGAGGTGAACTGAAAAATACCATTTATTTTGTTTATCTTTTTTACAGTGCAAATATTTGTAATAAAAAATAATAATATAAAGTGAGCCATGTACACTTTGTATTCTGTGTTGTAATTCAAATCAATATATTTGAAAATGTAGAAAAAAATCGAAAAAGACAGACATCATAAATTTGAATTGGTATTCCATTATTGTTTAACAGTGTGATTAAAACTGCAATGAATCATGACTATTTTCTTAATCTCGTGATTAATTGTGATTATTGTTTTAAATCATTTGACAGTCCTAGTTTGTTGATCAGAGGTCCTCTGCAACTGCATTTCCCACTGGTTTCAGGAACTATATAATATCTAGGAAGAGTAATTTCTAAGCAGAATGTTTGAAAATTTCCATGGGTTTCAGCATCACTTTAAATAACAGATTATTTATTATTGTTACTGTTGTGATGTTTTGGTCGTCTCATAATATCCATGTAAAGTCATATTTTTCTCTCCAGAATTTACATCTTCATTCTCAGCTAAAATCATTAAGCTAATGCTCTCCTTTGCAGTGCAGCCTGGCACTCTGCATGCCTGCTGGTAGATAATCCAGGTCTTAAAAGGCGACTCCTTTTTTATCATTATATGACATAGGCTTTTAAAAGTTCAAGGTAAGGCCATTGTGTCTTGAGTCTATTTTTATTATACAAAACAGTGCATGGAATTTAATTATTTTTTTTCCATCTGCCAACCATTTTGACTAATTGAACGTTTTGGAGCCAGGGGTCAGGGTTTCCCAATGTAAACTAACCCTTGGGTCTCTGCATTAGCAGAAATGTTGAAAAATTATGAAGGTCTTTTTGGTTCTGAGGTTTGGTTCTGTTTTCCAAAATTTGACTGGGATTCAGAAGAAACCCAAACTCCCCTCCTACATCTCTCTCTTTCTGTCTCTCGCTGTATATCTGTATGTATGTATGTGTGTGTGTATATATATATATATAGGTTCTTTTTAATGCCTCAAATTTTCCAGGCACTAAAATTTCCCATTCCCCCCTCCCCCCCCAAAAAAACAAAAAACCAACCCCCCCCAACCCCAGAAGGATATAACTCAAACCCACAGAAGTATGGAAATTCGCAGCTAAGGCTCAAAATTCCATTATCTTGGCATAAGCAGAGTGTGCTGGGTAGCATTTCGGATGGAACGCCTTTGCAACTTGACACTGGAGGGTTTTGGTTTTTTATAAATTCTTGTATGGATTGGAGGCCAGGCCTTTGACAATTCTGTAATGCATTTTAATGTGATTTTCATTGGTATATTTTCTTCTACATATGTTTTAAAGACCTTCATAGCCCATTTATTCCAATCCCACGCCACCCTCCCCCAGAGGGTGTGCTGGCCCTTTCAAGCAGGTTATAGGCTCAGCAGTGCTGTGTTTAGATAAGTTAGATCCAAGTCAGCAGGACCTGATGAAATTCATCCCAGAGTACTTAAGGAACTTAAGGAACTAGCTGAAGCAATCTTGGAATGGTTCACTATTATCTTTGAGAACCATGCAGGACGGGTGCGGTCCCAGATGACTAGAGAAGGACAAACATAGTACGTATCTTTAAAAAGGGAAAGAGAGACAACCTGGACAATTATAGACCAGTCTATCCTCAATAGCTGGAAAGATACTGGAACAGATTAGTAAACAATCAATTTGTAAGCAACAAGAGGATAATAGGGTTACAAGGAATAGCCAACATGGATCTGTCAGGAACAAATCATGCCAGACCAACCTAATCACCTTCTTTGATAGGCTTATGGCCTAGTGGATAGCGGGGAAGCTGTAGACATGATATATCTTGATTTTTAGAATGGAACAAAATTTCAAATGACATTCATTCTCATAGGAAAACTAGAGAAATGTAGTCTACATGAAATTACTGTAAGGTGGGTGTGTAACTGGTTGAAAGACTGCCTTCAAAGAGTAGTTATCCATGGTTCACTGTCAAACTGGGACGATGTATCTAATGGGGTCCATCCTGGGATTGGAACTACTCAATATTTTCATTAATGACTTGAATAAATGCAGGGGAGAATATGCTTATAAAATTTGAAGATGACAACAACCCAGGAGGGCAGGATTAGAATTCAAAATGACCTTGACAAATTGGAGAATTGGTCTGAAATCAATAAAATGAAATTCAATAAAGACAAGTACAAAGTACTGAATTTAGGAAGGAAAAATCTAATGCACACATGCAAAATGGTGAATAACTGGCTAGGCAATAGTACATCTGAAAAGGATCTGGATGTTACAGTGAATCACAAACTAAATATGAGCCAATGGTGTGATGCAGTTGTTAAAAAGACTAATATAATTGCTGGGGTGTCTTAACAGGAGTGTCCTATGTAAGACTCGGCACCATGAGACCTCAGCCGGAGTAGTCTGTCCAGTTCTGGGTGCCAGACTTTCATAAGATGTGGACAAATTGGACAGAGTCCAGAGGAGAGCAACAAAAATAAAAGTTAAAAAAAACAGGCATGAGAATAGAAGACTAAGGGGGGAAACTGATAAATCTTCAAATATGTTAAAGCTGTTATAAAGAGGAGGGAGATCAATTGTTCTCCATGTCTACTGAAGGTAGGACAAGAAATCATTTGCTTAATCTTCAGCAAGGAAGATCTGGGTTAGATATTAGGAAAATCTTTCTAACTATAAGCACTGAAATAGTCTTCCAATGGAAGCTGTGGAATTCCCGTCACTGGATATTTTTAGAATACGTTAGACAAACACCTGTCAGGGATAGTTTACACACACTTGGTCCTGCCTCTGTGCAGAGGCTAGACTATGTGACCTCTCAAGATCCCTTCCAGCCCTACATTTCTATGATTGTGTGTTCCTGGTCTCAGCTCCGAACAGGGGAATTCTGGGAGTGAAAGGCCTTGCAGCAATGCATGATAGTAAAGGAGTCAGGGATAATAAGAAGGTGAATATTACAATAAAATATTCATCCGAGTCAGTAATTTTTATCAGGGATCAGTACCCGTAAGCAATGCATGGGCAGTCTCATTCATTGTGGGTTCTTCTTCCACTGTTGTTCCAAGTTAGATAGTTCTTCAGCTGGCTTCCTTTGCTGATGATACATCACTAATGATGGTTCTTTCTTTCTTTCTTTCTTTCTTTCTTTCTTTCGTCTCTGGGCATTTGGAAGCAGCGGTTCCAAATGCTTTCCGTACCCCATGTTTTCATTTTGCCACAACACTCTTTTTTAGGGCATAGTTATAATAATTGAGGACTGTTCCACTCAAATCAATGGCTCTATCTGAAATTCTATACTGGAAGCAACTGAGAATTTTTAATAGTTCTAGGTCTTAGTTCTGCTGATTTCAATCATACATTTCTCTCTGTTCTGGAAGACAGGCTCTATTAATGCTACGGAAGGAAAAGCATGGATTATGCATGTACACCAACTACATTTTAATCTGAAATTTATCTTTTCTTTTAAGTTCTTATTTTTTAAATAAATATATAACGAATGACTGACAGTGCTTAATAATATCTTACACAAGGTGCCATAATACCCCAAATAAATACTTAATTTCTGCTCTCCTGCAACTTCACTAGGATTACCTCATGTCAGATTACTGTAAATCTGCTTTAACCCAGTTTGAAAACACTAGTTAGTCAAGGATCTTTACAATCCGTAATTTCATTTTTGTGTAATACCTTTCCTTTTGCTCTTTCTATGCAGTTTTACTGCCAGTGAAGTTTAGAGAGGGGATAAAGTCCTAACAAGTCCAGCATGGATGGAAGTTGTGCAAGCCACCTGACACCACTTTACCGTGCACTCTGACTCTGACCAGCAACATCCAATTGTCAGAAGTAGGATGTAGTTCCATCCTCATTCAATCCTTGACCTCTTTTCTGAGACTGGATGGTGTCTTTTGTACTCATCAACAGAGAATCACCCTGAGACAACCAACTGATTTAAGGCTGCTGGGCAACTGTGAGCTAGCAGTGATACCTGATACTACTGACCTAGTTCAAGGCTTGAACCACTCACCTAGAAGTGGAAGGGTCATTATCCTTAGTTGCTGAGTGAAGCCGTTAACACCCTTTCCAATATGAACCCTGCCCTCACCGTTGAGACAGTCAACATGCATGAACATCATGGATATATATATATATATATATATATATATATATATATATATAGTTCAAATTACACAGGCTGTGTAAATGAGTTCATGAAGCATAGCATCACAGAACAGGGGACTGACTCACCCATTTGAAAAGACATTCAGAAAGTCCCAGATATTCATCAGAGTCCATTAGTCTAAATGTATGTGCAAACTCCCAAAGCTCAGCAATTTTGTTGAGAATGACAAACAATGCAGACCAGCAACTCTTATAAACTGGTTTGCCTTATTACTATTATAGTCCTTTTACTCTGTAATCCCTGTTATAAAACAATGCTTCCTTCCCCCCCACCCTCAACCCCACGTCTTTCCATTTAAATGTAGTTGAAAAACCTTTAGGGCATTGATTTCTAAAGAACGTAGGACAAACTGTTGCCAAAATCCATTGAAAATCAGCAGGAATTGGGATCCTAACTCCCACAGGCATCTTTGAAAAATCCCAGCTTTAACTATTAAATTAATTATTGTTGCTTTTGACTTTCCTTCCTTCGTAAATATCAGCTGTGAAACCCACTGTTAAGATAGTCTTCCTGTGGTAGGAAGCACCTTATCTTGTACTTTTGTGTCCCTGTAACATCTGCATGCAGTACTATGAACCTTGCTGTTGGTCTGTATTTAAAAACAAAACAAAACAACTTGATAATATTTTGTTGCAAACAGACCTGGACAATATCCTGCTTATTGCACAAAACTAATGCATTGTGTTCCCTTAGCATGGAGGACAGGGATGGGAAAGAGAAGGCAGAGTTGAGGGAAAGAGACCTCTAGCCTTTAACTGCATCTCTAAGATGCTATATCTGATGTTCTATGCTCTTTCAAAAACTCATAACATTTGCTTCCTGCCATGTAATCTAAACTGGAGATATACTACATCCTTCCATTACTAAAAATATGTGACAATCAGGTAGTCTTTATTATGAAATAATGCATTTGAAAACTCTTTTCATTCATTTTCACTCTGGTGTTTAAAAATCTCTAAATCTTAAGGTATGTAGCATCTTCTACATTAGTGTTTTATTTTGGAGTTTCATTCTGTCATGCAAAATTGGTCAGCCTCTGGATCCTGATCAAGCAGGAATTTGCCCCTTTTGGAGGTGTTTTTTTTAAATATTTCTGTTCTATACAGGCCTGAGCAAAATCCCACTCAAGTCAATGGACAGACTCACAAGAGCTTCCTAGGTGTTGAATCGAGCAAGTGACTAAGCAGGGAAGTTGTAGCTCTATTGTCCAAATTGTGGCTAGTTTAAGAACACATCTACATGAGAGAAAAATTTCATACACCAATCTCATTTATCCATTTGGCAAAATCAGGATCCTCTTCTTAAATGAAGTATTACTTAACGGAATATGTTAATAAATACAAAATTGTGTTCCTCAGTTCATATATTTTCATATTGAATAATGTTCATCTTTGGAAACATTTGGAGACACAAAGGGATATATACTAACACAACATATATACTATAACTTGGTTCAAGAACTCCACTGAGCTCTAAACACAGCTATGGATATTTCTGTAATCCCCAGACAAGTGTAAACTAGGAAGGGAGCTAGGGAGATGGCTGGTGTACTGAACGAGTCTATAGGCATTTCGCATCTGGCAATCTGAGTTGAACTCAGCCTTAGGTAAAATATGACATAAGTTTAGTTGTCTCAGTCTAGCATCTACAAAAATATTTATTCACATCCCATTACCTCCATGAAACTTGGCGTGATTGGCAGCTTCTCCTCCAGAGAGAACCCTGTATAGGATAGTGGGGGTTTACTTATGTATTTAACGTTAAGCATCTGCTTAAGTGCATGATTAAAGTGAAGTGGCAGATTTGTGTGGGAACGGTTTACACAGCACCGCCATATTTGAATACAGAAAGTATGATAGGCTTCTCAAACTAGGATGTCAGACACTTAAAAAAAACATTAAAAACAATGTTTATTTTTTAAGAAATTGAAGGCACCTTGGAGTCTTTATGATTTTAAATTCTGGAAAGTTAAGACTGAACAGGCTATACTACCAAGATTTATCTGAAATCTTTGGTTGAGATGTCCAACATACCATAAGGAACCATTGGATTGTAGTGAAATAAGAAATTAGGAATTCCATTCATAAAGCTGGGTTGGGAAATCATTCACTTCTCTCTGAATTGCTGACTTCTTGATATAGATCTTGCAAAAATCTTTGCAAGTGTGTTTACAGCCACTGTACTCTGTAGAATCTTCAAAGGGTGCCTTCCTCCACCCTTCAGCTTATAAGGGGTTGATGACACAGCTGCATATCACTTCACTTCATAAGTTCTCTTAGAACCATGTGCACTTGATCTGGCACTGTTAGTTTGTGTGTGTTGCTACTCTGTGTAACTGCATATCAGATAATTGCATAATTTATTTTTTGTATATATAATTGAACTCCAAAAGCTGCTCTTAACAGTTCAGTTCCTCCAGATATGTGAGCAGTGAGCTAGAATATAGTACTTGAAAAACAGAACCAAGTGGAAGAATAATCAGTGACCAGTTTTTTTAAGGTAAAAAAGCATCCAAAAATAGCTGTAGAAGTGTAACTTTACTGGATTATAGACCGTTGTCTTGTTCATTGCTATAAATGAAACAGGAAGAAAATGGGATAACCAAGTAGTCACAATGTTTTAAATCTCATACCCAGAAGACGGCACAGTATTGCTGTTAATTGAAATAGCCTAGTGTACTGGGAAATGAGTTCTGGTTTGCACGTATATTCAGGGATGCATAGGTATAGGAACCAATCCTTTAAACCCTTGGTGTGTGGAACTCCTATTGGTCAATGCACAGAAGACTTGCATTATTGGGTTCAGTATCTGGGCCGCAGCAAACGCCTCATCTATATACAAGTTCTCCAGCCATTATTATTTGATACCAATCACTTGACAGAATTGTATGTTTGGGTGCTGACTTTTAAAGGGGCTTCATCTTGGTGCCCAATTTTGTGCTCATAAATAATTGCATCTCTAATTTTATACACACAATTAATTGCACTCACAAATGAAAGCACTTAAGTGCTTAACTATCTGCAGTCAGGTGGTTTAGCTGGCTATCATTTGTCCATATGATTAACTGCTGATGCAATTATTTGCGAGTACATTTGGAGGCCATTTTAGCAGGCTTTGGGATGTTTACTAAATCAATTCACTTTAAATCTGCAATACACAAGGGGGAAAAGGTATATTATACCATGGGCCAGATATAGCGGTCCTTAGGGTTTTTAAATTCCGTTTTCATGCACTCCTTATTCAGGCAAACTCCAATATAGTTCAGGCTTTGGCCTGTCTAAAACAATACAAGATTGCTAGTTTCATGTCCTGCCAGTAGGAAATCTCCCAAATAAGTTTTATAAAAGGCAAATTTAAGAGAAAGCTTATTGGTTCAAGAGCTGAAGCATACAAGTCTGGAGACGTGCACATTTGCTTCAATGTCAAAGTTAAGGACGAAGATGGAAACTCTCCTTTACAAGGCAGGTTTATGCATTTTAAGGTTTCTTTTCTAATAGTGTGGATGAATGTAACTCTCATGAAAGGGAGGGATGTGAAATAAGCCTAATGCCGGTGGGAACCGTGCAGCATTACTTAGCCCCTTGAACCTGACCTCCAGAGAGAGCTGTGCACGCATGGGTTCAAACTCAGGAGAGCATCCCTATTCAGGTAAGTACTTAAGCATATGTTTAACTTTGAAGTCAATTGGACTTAAACACATGCTTAAAATTAAGCACGTGCTTATGCGCTTTCCTGAATAGAAAGCACATACTTAAATGATTTCCTGAATTGGACCCAATGTAAAATTTACAAGGTGTGTGCGCCACTTAAGTTCTGCTCGCACAGAAGTGTGTAGGCCCTGGGAAGGCTCTCAGAACAAGGCGGAATTCCACCACAGTGAGAAGAAATTATTTGCTAATATTTTGCTACACCTCTACAGAATTTCTTTTCCTGAACATTTTGTGCAAACAACCTTTTGTTCATAAAAACAGGGAACCAGATTTGCCTAGTCATAAAACAGACTTCTCAGGGGCTGACGTGCAATTCATTGAATGACAAAATAAACTGTGTTTCAGGCAGAAGGTGGAATAGTTTAGCAGCCGTCAATTATCATGTTAAATTGCTTGATGCTGAGTTTAAAGTCAAGCAACTTCTCTCCAGTAGATCACATTTCATCTGTAGCTATACTGTAGTACCTAAGTTAAATAGCTAAGAATGGTAACTATTGTAGGACGGGCATGTTTTAAATGCAGTGTTCAAAGTATAATGCAATTCCTGGGAGCATCTCACCTATGCAGCACAATGTCTACGATTGTTAAAAGAAATTACAGGTGCAAAAAATGCTGGAAAGTTTCTTATCTGTTGAGGAATAAGGAAAAGCAGCTAAAAACCCCGCCCCAAACAAAACCTCTGTTCCTTGTAAGATGAAATCTAAGTGAAAAAGACAAGGACGCAATGCAAACATGGGATCCAATCCTCAGCTGGTGTAAATGGGTGTAGCGCCACTTAAGTCAATGGAGCTACACTGATTCACACCAGCTGAGGACATGGCCTATTCTGTTTACAATTAACACTGGCTTTAACAAACAGGGGTATGTAATTATCCTGAAGATCTGTTACTGGGAAATAGATAGGCATAGTCTCCCCATAGAATAGTATCCTGAGAGGGGAGGAGGTAAAGAAAAGAACCCGAGCACACAGGATTATTATTTCCTTTCCTTTAGGGAGGTTCATTCATGGCTGCCTGGATCTCTGGAAAATCATTCGCTGTAGTTCTTAGTCAGTAAAAGTTACAGAGATGAAGACAGGGGTGTAGGCTGCCTAAAGCCACAGTCAGCAGTCGTTAAGGGTTCAAGACCACCCTCAGTCTGAGTGTCACCTTTTATAGGGTTCACACAGTATGCAGTGCTCATTTAAAATGAGCGTCTCTGCATCATAGCTACCAGCTGTAGTGGGCCATCAGCATACAAGGCTTTCTACCTCAGAGGGTTCGACACTACCTGATTTCGGGCCAAATCCCTTCTGCAGTGTAATGACCCCGTGCAGGGGCTGTGTGTGCAGGTGAGAGAAGGGGACAGAATCCTTCCTATGGGGCCATGGAGTTGCAGGATTGCTACTTAGAAGCATCCGGTCAGGATTTTCAGAGATCAGCCCATCTCTATAATCCTTTGCTACAGCAATTACTGCACATGGACAACATTTTTCCTACAGAGACCTCAGTGTCTTGCTAAGACCGGTAAAGGCACATTTAACATATAGGGAAATAGAGGCATTGAGAGCCTAAGGGTACATCTACACTGCACAAAAAAACCCATGGCAGTGAGTCTCAGGGCCCAGGTCAATTGACCTGCGCTTGCAGGGCCCACATTATGGGGATAACAATAGTGGCATAGAGTTCCTGCTTGTGCTAGAGCCCGAGTTCTGAAACCTGGTGGGGGGGGATGAGTCTCAAATCCCAGGTCCCAACCCAAGTGGAATACCTACTTTACTATTTTTATCCCCGTAGCATGAGTCCTGCCAGACCAAGTCAGTTGTTCCAGGCTCTGAGATTTGCTACTGTGGGTTTTTTTTTAATCGTGTTGTAGAGTTACCCTAAGAACCTTCCCCATGAAGCTGGTCAGTGTGAGAAAGAAATCTCAGAGTCCTGACTCTCAGTCCAATACTCTAAACCTATTACTTGTCCCTGATTACAAATCTTACATCATCAAAACATACTGTCAGTGGCCTAGCATGCCTGAAGGCGCTGACATTGTTTTCATCATCTCAGCCCTCGTCTCATGCCTCCTCAAACAGTTATGACATGAACCACATCAGGAGAAAAAATGGTATTTAAATTAATTATTTTTCTGTCTAATGCCTCCTCTTTTCAACCTTTGCTCTTTAGCCTCATACGATCTCTCTTCCTTTTCTCAACAGCTGGCGTCTAGATTCTATTCAAGAGGGGTTCCTACTTCACATACCCTCCACCTGTCTCCCCAAAGAAAGCCTATTAATAATTTTTAAAAAATATTTTCCACAAACTCTTTTCCAATTCATAAAGTGCCATGTTACCTCTCCAGAATGAGAGAGCAATTAACACGGCTGATGGCAGGGCCATTGATAATACACATGGCAGGAGGACAGTTTTCTATGGCAAATGGACGTTTTTACTCAAGCATTAGGCTGCCCCCCATCCCCAAATAAACACACATATTCTCATCACCACCACAACAACCCCTCGTGCTAACATTTTCCAAGGTTAGATGAGACAAGTGCAATCTGAGCAGCAGGTGGTGGCTGAGTTGGGCATTGTAAACTACACACTGCCTAGCGGTCTCTGAATACTATGGGCCAGATTCAGGAATGAATCCCCTGAAATAAATGGAGTTACACTGATGTAAATTTGGTTCAAGTGAGATGAGAATCAGGCCCAATATGGTATTTAGTTTACCATCTGGATGAGTCATTTTCTAGTAGCAATGGAGCTATGCTAATTTACACCTGCTGAGAATCCGTGTGTAAGGCCCCAGCCTTGCTCACATTGAAGTAAATGGCAAAGCTGTGCCCAGGTTCAGGTCCATAAAACCTAATTCTCCTCTCACTTACTCTGTGTTTTACACCAGCATGACTCCCTTGGTGTCAAATGAACCATTTCTGATTCACGCAAGTGTAAACTGGAGGCATAGCAGGCTCATTAGTTTTAGTCTCACTTTCTGTTTTCCCAAACCTTTCCCAGCAGAAATCTATTTGAGAAGATTTGGCCAGGGAACTGCTTTGGTTTTCTTGTGTTTATACTGTAGTCAAACAAAAACTAAGCAAGACAAGACACACTTTATCAGACGGCTAACTACAAAAAGGTTAATAGTTTACATGCGTTAATGCTATCCCAGGGTTTCCACAAGATGGAACAGAGAATCAGCCATTTGGGTTTGGTATCTTCCCTCCTTAACATTCTGTCATCCACTTGGACGTTTTGTTATGTTCAGTGACCATCTGTTTTTTCCATCAGAACAAAGTGGAACAGGTCATGCAGCCATGTTAAAAAAATCAACATGCAAATATTCCACAGAGAAAGTAGAAAGAAGTCATGGTACTTTATCAAGCTGCAGAAATCAGCCCAGACAATGTCTTGAAAAATCTTGTTCAGATCACAAAAAGGGTAGCAGGGGAAGATCTATGGAAAGAATACATTAGGAAACTTGGAACACTGGCAATTTAAAGATGTCAAGGTTAATTTCCAGGATTATAAATGATAGAAATCAAGGCAAATGTGAACTTGCTTTGAAACAGAGTCAGTCCCGAATTTCTGGTTTTGCTTCAGTTGCGGAATTTGGAATTTGTGCTCTCCCTTCTGTATGACTCTTATGTTATTTATGGACTACAGGCCACATTGCATTACATTTTATTAATATCATTAGCCTTAAGGTAACTTGACCCATTTCATTTCTTTGTCTCCAGGCAATGTCAGTGAATGAATAGATCAGCCACACTGAGACCAGTAAAATAAAGATCTTGTGGGTATGAAGTACATACCCTCTGCTCAGCATGTAGAGTCTGCTTCTGCAAACCTTTTCTCCTTCGAGTAGTCACTTTAAGCCTGATCTTCTGTGAATATCAATCAGGAGAGAAGGTGATAGAGCTAAATCGATTGACATAAGAACATAAGAACGGCTACACTGGGTCAGACTAATAGTCCAGCTAGCCCAGTATCCTGACAGTGGCCAGTGCCAGGTGCCCCAGAGGGAATGAACAGAACAGGGAATCATCAAATGACCCATCTCTTGTTGTCCACTCCCAGCTTCTGGCAAACAGAGGCTTGGGACACTCAGAGCATGGAGGACCCAGCCCATTGAATCCAGTGGGACTGCTTGCTTGACTTATGACTGCACATGTGAGTAAGGATTTGAAGGCTAGGTAGAAGACACCGAGTGGGAAATCAGCTTAGTTGGGATGTCTCTCAGGAAGCCAGCTAAATAGCCAGTGATACTAAGTAGCCTTGACTAATTCTTAATAGAGACAATAACACTGGTTAATGGGGATATCTTCAGGTGATATAATGTTGATCAGGGCTTTTGGTGTTTCAGTCTGATGCTGACCCTGTTTGTTTGCTCTTCTAACAAGAACATTTGGTGCCTTCCTTGCTGCGATATCTCCAGAAAGTGTATTTAATGGATCACTTATATCTCTTTGTTTGCTCCTTCCATAGCAATTACATATGCTGGGTTGCCTTGCTAGGAGTCTCATGGTTGTCCCTGGTATCAGCTCAGGAAAACCAAAAGTCTGTGTCTCTACATCTGTGCAGAAGATGTCTTGGAATCATTGCACCAATCTATCCAATGATACAACACTCTCATGGGCACTGCTCAAAGGAAAGCCTAGTCATTGGACCCAAAGGAAAGCATCCTCATTGAAATGGCATTTCCCCCTCACCAGTAACTCCTATCAATGGGGACAAAAGATAACCTATGTGGCTATCCTGTTTCAGAATGTTCTATTAATCTTTCACTGCTTTATTAAAATCCATTGGTGTTGATTGCGAAATCAACAAAAGGCAAGAGGAAAGACCTAGGAGGGTCTTACTTTGTGCATATAAAGGCAGGAAATGAGATGGCTGGTTACAGAGCAGAAACTAACATTTCAGCAGGATTTTTTATATTTTATGTGTCAGTCAAAAGGCAGCTGTGTCAAACTAAATTGGTCGAGCTGAACTGCTCCAAAGAAAAGTTGAATGTTCAAACTAAAATTGGATGGGTAATAGTCCAGGTGACTATGTTGCATAGAAGGACCTCAAAGAAATCTCTTAGTGTCACACCAGAAAATAATCCTAAATCTAATAGGATGGCCTGTAGCAGTAGTTGCACCATGATAGCTGCTGGCGGCCTGGCCCATATGACTGATCTTCACCATTCAGAAGGAAGATGAAAAAGTAGTAATGAACATTACAACTAAATTAATTTTTGTCTCAGTTTATGATAAGAATTATCTTTAAACATTATGTTTACAGCCAAAATAACTGTGTAGTCATGAGATTCTTCCTACGGGGTCACTACCAAGACCTTCAGGGGCCGTAATAAACTATTACCAGGACCATATCAGGACTATCTTGGAGAATCCAGCATGGAAACCATTGTGGAACAGGAAATTCTACCTTTGCAGAGGCAACATTCTTAGGGATCTTTTGTGGCATTTACTTCTAGACTGCAGTAGAAGTTGGGTGCAGCACCCACAAAACTTTGTAGAAGTAACATACATCAAGGCAGGACTACATAATAGCTAGACTGTTCCTGACAGGTCTTTCTCCAGCCTCTTCTTAAAAGCCTGCGATGATGGAGATTCCCTGACCTCCAGAGGCAATTTGTTCCAGCACTTAACTACCCTGACAGGAAGTTTTTTCTAATGTCCAACCTAAACCTCTCTTGCTGTAATTTAAGCCCATTGCTTCCTCTCCTATGCTCAGAGGTTAACAATTTTTCACCCTCCTCCTTGTAACAACTTTTTATGTACTTGAAAACTGTTATCACGTCCCCTCGCAGTCTTCTCTTCTCCAGAATAAACAAATCCAATTTTTTCAATGTTCCCTCAGAGGTCATATTTTCTAGACCTTTAATCATTTTTGTTACCCTACTCTGGTCTTTCTCCAATTTGTCCACATCTTTCCTGAAATGTGGCACCCAGAACTGAACACAATACTGCAGCTGAGGCCTTATCAGCACGGAGTAGAGCAGAAGAATTACTTCTCGTGTCTTGCTAGCTTACAACACTCCTGCTAATACATCCCAGAATGATGTTCACTTTTTTTGCAGCAGTGTTACACTGTTGACTGATACGTAGCTTATGATCCACTATAATGCCCAGATCTCTTTCCGCAGTATTCCTTCCCAGCAATCATTTCCCATTTTGTGTGTGTGCAATTGATTGTTCCTTCCTAAGTGGAATAGTTTGCCTTTGTCCTTGCACATGAAGCTCATCTATCAAATGCCAACTTTTGGCTGGATTCTTGGAAAATTTGGCTCTTTCTACTAACTGATATGTAATTCAGAAATGGAAGATATCATGTGTTGCTTTCTGATCCTTTCAAAACATTCAATCATGAAAATATCTGATTTATTTCATTTCTCCCCCCCTTCCTGTAATCTTGCCAGAGTGATCATGACCACAATAAGTGAACTGAAGTGACTGGTATTTGTCTCATATATAAAATGCGTTTACTTAGGGACCTCATTTATGAAAATAATAATGCAAGAGAGTTTTTGGCCAGAATGAAATTTATAAAGAAGTAACATTTAATCATTAGCGACTGAAGCTGCACTCAGGCTGAACAGTGGTGTTCAAATTGACTTCTTGAATCAATTTATTCTATTTCTGGTATTAAGCTTCAACCTGGCACGGTCCTATGGTTGTCCATAATTCAGGGGATAATACTATGTCAGTGTACTCTTAACTGCTGTTCTTAGTATTCTGAATGGGATTTATTAAAAGTTTCTAACATTTTTTTGTTCTCTCTTAACTTGTATAGGCGATAATGTATTTTTGAGGAAAGATAAAGGACAATAAGAATTGCCCTACTGGATCAGACTAGAGGCACATCTAGTGAAACATCCTGTCTTTTCTCCATACCAGATGCTTCAGAGGAAGATGCATATAGCCTTGCGCAGATACAAAATTTGTATCTGCTTCCGATTCGCGATCTGTAAAAATGGTCCGCAGAAATAAAGCGGATTTCCGCAGATATGCAGAGCTTTAAGGATGCATGAAACACTGAACTGGGCAGCGCACAGATGCAAGTTCTTCTTAGGCCCTATCATTTAGGCTTTTTCCTGCAAGATGCAGTGATGTCCCCAACTGAGCAAAATATTTAAACACATGTTTAACTTTAAGCACATGTGGTCCCATTGACTTCTGCTTGCAGGATTGTGCTGTTAGTGGTCGGCTTGTGCCCTGAACCATGAGAATTTTATCTTCTTCCTGAATAGAAAATTGATATCAAGATCATCATAAGCTTCAAAAAAGGATTAGAAAGTGTATGGATAATGAGAACATATCATTTGTCTTATGTAATATAACTGTGGATGTCACATTATCCATGTAACAATTATTCCTCTTTTGAATCCTACATGTCTCCATAAAATCTTGTGGTAATGAGTTCCACAAGTTAGTTCTGCATTTAAAAAAAAAAAGATTACCTTTTAATAATCCTAAATTTGCTGCCTTTGAATATGCCTCATCAGACATGATTTTATTACAGTATATTGACACGGCCATGCTGTTATTAGAGATCAGTGTGCGTCAAGTTTTTTTATGCGTCTGCTGGAACAGGAAGTGGTGGTGGTGATCAGTAGGCATACTGATCCCTCTGAGTTAGTCCCAAACCACTGCCCCTGCATGGGATTTTGGGGACTATGCTATTGGTATTGTTGTCTTTGGTCTTTAGAGGGTATTTTTCATTTGGTAAAGGGATATTATTTATTTTGTCTATTCATAGGTCAGATAAGGCTGGGTGTTGCCTCAAGTGACTGTTTCCTTAACATAAGCACTGGTCTCATCTAAGTACTAAAGCTCAGTTCTTCTTTCACCCCTCAAAACCTCTCCTTGGTCCTCTTCTGGAAAATGATAGCATCAGTGAGGTAATTCCAGAATTAGATGTTAGGCAAAATGGCCCTTGCCAGTATTTCACAATCAGACCATTAAGTTAGAAACACATCTAAAAGTGTATATTATATATATTCATTTATTGATAAAGATATAAATAAAAAAAGTCTAAAACCCTCATCAATTTGAGTCCTTTTCTCAGCGGCAGAGATCTTAAAAATAGATAAACCACACTTCTAAAACCTGTATTAGAAAGAGAAAAACTTGATGTGTTTTTAAGATACTTAGAAAAGAGAAGTACACAACGAGCTGGCTATTTCTTAGCAAGAAAAATGCCTTTGAAAACCTTTCTATACTCCAGGTATCTTCCTCAAAACCACATCTAACATGGGTCTAATCTCTGTGCTCAATAACATCATTATTAAACAGTCACATATCACATACAACATGTTTATCATTTTAACATTACTGCTCAGGCTCAAGTTTAAATTATGGTCTATAAAACCACTGTAGATCCTGTTCCTTTTGTTTATTTAAGATCTATTAGCTTTCCATAAAAATGAATATTTAATACCATGTGAGAAGATTAATTGCAAGTATTCTTTGGCTGGTTTAAACCTTTTAAGGGCATTTCTCTGCCTGAAGCAAAAAGCAGTATCATTAAGGAGCATACATTTTGAGTTCACAGGATAAGCAGCAATATGAAAGGAATGAGATTTTTACATTTCAGACACGCTGTTTGATTTGTTACTGGATAAGAGGGTTTTTTTAACCAGTGACAGCCGAAATGCTGTTCAAAGTTTTCACACACCTTCTTTCTATACACAGGATATTTTATCATGTTTTCTGTGAGTATGATGGGGTAAATTCTAGCAATTGATCCCCATGCTCTGAGAAGCAGTACAAGGTGGAGGGCAGGATGGCTCAGGGAGGCTGGGGAAAAAAAGCAAGGCAATGTGTCTACTCAAAAAGGAGCAGCCTCTATTTTATATGTTACAGCTATACATTCATACATTCCAGAAGTGACCACTGTGATCCTCTAGTCCAGTGGTTCCCAAACTTGTTCCGCCACTTGTGCAGGGAAAGGCTCTGGCGGGCCAGGCCGGGTTGTTTACCTGCCACGTCCGCAGGTTTGGCCGATTGTGAATCCCAGTGGCCACGGTTCGCTGCTCCAGGCCAATGGGGGCTGCTGGAAGCGGCGGCCAGTACGTCCCTCGGCCCGCGCCGCTTCCAGCAGCTCCCCGCAAACCTGCGGACGTGGCAGGTAAACAAACCGGCCCGGCCTGCCAGGGCCTTTCCCTGAACAAGTGGCGGAACAAGTTTGGAAACCGCTGGTCTAGTCCAACCTCCTGTATAATAGAGGGCATATGTGCAGTTGGTCACTGCCTAAGTAGATTGTGAGCTCCCTAGGGCAGAGATCCTATTTTTGTTCTGTGTTGGTCCAGCACGTAGCTCAGTAGAGCATTGGTCTATGATTGGGGTGTCTAGATGCTCCTGCAATACAAATAATAAATACTAACAATACTCAGACCCCAAGTCCTCAGAGATGTCCCTTTGGAGCACTGGCAAGCACATCAGCCAATCTTCTAACTTTCAAAGCAGCACTAGGAGGGTAATATAGTATGGAATGGGGGAGGTGCTCCCATTTACTGGCCTACTACAACAAATATGCAACACAAGCTTCGGTGTTATACAAGGCATAGATGACATCTGTGTTACAAATTCCAGAGCCATGTAATACACTGAATTTAGCATGAACCTGTGACTTACTCAGGTGCCCTCTGCCTAGTGATCCCTGTTCCCTTGGATCATATCTAACCTCTGAGCAGCTTCAAACAGCCACCATCATTTATGAATCAGAAGGCCAGAGATTCATGTCTTCCTTCTCCCTACCAAATATGGAATCCCATCCACATCAAAATTACATCTGCCCATGGGCACAGAAGGGCATTATCCATCCATGGCCCAATACTTGTCACTACACATTCAAGGTCTGCTATCTCATCACCCATCTGAGTTAGGAATGAGACCTTTAGCCCCTTGGAAAAGAAATATTCCCAACTTTTCAACGGGATTTCAAACGCTTTCTAAGACCCCAAGATTTTTAAATCAGGACATTTCTGTGCATAGAAAGATCATTTGTAGAGGTTTTTCAAATGAATTGGGTCCTGGTACTGCAATGAGACTTCATGCAATGTGACTGCTACACCAGAGTTTAGTCCCATTGCAGGAGATGTGTTTTCCCCCTTTTCCCTCATCAGCCTGTACAGTAGGACTCACAGAACTTTACAAGGGGAGGGAATACAACAAAAAGGGCCCAACAGCATTTTTAAAAAATGTTCTAAAACATTTATAAAATAATTGGCAAATGTGGGCTTATACACAACTACATCATGGTGTGGTATGTTATTAAGGTTTTATTTGTATTCATTACAGATGGCTTGTGCATATGCACACACACCCATGCAAATTACCAAGATTTTTATAAGTGAAATCTGGTGCTTCACTTAATGGGTGCCCAACGTGAGATCACATAAAGGGACCTGTTTTTTAGGAAGCTCTGAGCACCCATCTCTGAAAATCAGGCCCTTTTCCAAGTTTCTCCACTTGCACCTCCAAAAATAATGATTCGCTATTGAAAATCCTGGTCATATATTATTCATTAAAAAAACAAAACAAAACAAAAACAACCCCAAATGACTTTCTGAAGAAGGTCCCAAGATCATCCAGGTTTTGGCAAATGAGGTCCTGTCAAACATTTACAAACAAGTGTTCTTAAAATTGAATTGCTTGTTTAGTGGTAAGAGCCATTATTTCCTTATCTTTTGTTGTTCCTTTCTTTCTTTACAAAGATATTGCTTTCCTGTGAACTATTAAATTCCTCATCCTGTTAGGAAAAAAAAAGAAGAGGAATATTGTCCTAAACTGCTTGGACATATTGTCACCGTGGTTTCCTATTAACTTTTTGCTGATTCCTGCTTACTTATCATGTGCTTTAATGTTCTGTTACACTTTCCAGAAGCAGCGTGTCTCTGGTGCTTTGTCTCTGAAGCATTAACACTTGCTGTGAGTTTCTTCGCTGCCATTGTCTTTGTCACGTAAAATAGCCTCATTAGGATCACAAGAACAACTGGGTCGGCTATTTTAATAGAACGATATTTTCCATGGTAGCAAAAGGTTGTGATATCAACCTCCGCTATGACCCCAAAAACAAAATCACTTCCATTCACATTATCAACTTCTGCCTGTGGGAAACAGCCAGAGTCTGAATATCCTTTTATCCTCCACGCTGTATTTCTTTATTTGTATTTGCCTGGTTCCTGTTGTAATGCATCTAACCTATACACAAACAGCCTCCTCTGTGTTCATTCCCCAGCATTCTCCAAATATTCACATTCTTAAAATACCATCTCCTTCCTTATTTTCTCAATTCCTTATTTGTTTACTCTCAAAAGCTGCTTTGTCACTGCCCACACTGAGCTGGAGAAAATGTATAGTCCAGTCCTCCTTTATGTTGGATGTACAGTAGAATGCTAATGTCTTTGTTGCCAGCCACTAGAAAGCTTTATTGAGGACAAATCTACATGCCAGTGAAATTGTACAGCATGAATGTTCCCTAAGTATGTAATATTCTTCAAATTAATTGGATTCCATAGGGTATATTCTCCTCACAATGTGCAGGGATTTTAAATCCCAGCACATCTAGATGGGAACATTACCCCTATGTATTTAAAACAGGATATCTTTAAACCAAGCCTGGTCCACCTTCCTGTGAACTATTACAAATAATGACTACAATTTTCTCCGATGGATTGAAAGATAACAAGTGCTACCAATTCATCACTTTAAAGCACTTCTACACCACTAACTCAAATGATACCAGCCTCAAAAACCCCACTGAAACCCATAAATAAAAACTCATTATTAGAACTTTTGCTGTTCTTCATTACAAAACAGAGTGTGGCTCCTGAGATCAGTCTTGAAGCAGAAGTGAAATAGACATGAAACAACATTCCCTTTAGTTGTTTTCATCTTTCCCAGTAGCGCTCCCAGCATTGCCATGGGATTTGAAATTAGATGTATAACCAGAGCATCTAGGCATCTGTGAGATTCTTAGTACAATCTCAGCATGGATTCCTTAATATCATTGTTCATAAGCCAAAGAAAGAACTTTGGTTGCACTTATATTTCCAGTTAGGAAATAAAAATAATCTTACCATAATTCTTTGACCAGGACGTACTTATTTAAAAAAAAAAATAAAGAAAGCAAGACGCAGTAGCAGGTGTAACTAATTTGAAATTTTAAAAAGTCAAACAAACAAAACACCCCATATCTCTGTCATGAAACAGAGACAAAATAATTCACTGCAGACCGTAAATAAATAACCACAGTAATTGCCCTGTGACACAATTGGGGAAAGTTTAAATTATTTTCCACCAGACTCTTTAAATCCAGTAGTTAACATCTATACATTCATCAGTTAACGAGCCACTTGTCGTGGAGCCATTAAGGGAAATAATTCTACACTAAGCGATACTGTACAAGGAGCCTGAAAACCAGCACATTTGTACTTTGGCCGTAGCAAACACAGCGATAGAGCTGTTTTCTGTGACTCAGGTTTTAAAGGTCAGACAAAAAACATGGTTATATATCAGACCCAATCCTGCTAGGTGTCGAGCATCTTTGTTTCCCATTGATATAGATTCATATATTTTAAGGCCTGAAGGCACTACTATGATCATCTAGTCTGAGCTCCTGCCAAAAAACCTCAGTCGGTAATTCCTGCATCAAACCAAAATTTCTCTTTGAGCCGTAGTATATCTTTTAGGTAGAAATTCAGTCTTCACTTAAAGACTGCAACTGAGGGAGAATCCACCATGTCCCTAGGTAGGGACATCAGTAGGGGTTGAGGATATTCAACATATTGTATGACCAGGCTCTCTCTGTAATCCGAAATATGATATATAGCCAGGGTGCACAAAGTTGGCAGGCAGGTGACTGCAGATTTCCAAGCCACTTTTATGCACAAGCCTGTCAGGCAGCTAGCCAAAGGAAGAATGAATCTGGGCTCCGGGTTTTGGCGACCTGGAGGGCAGTGAAGCCATTAGCTATTTGCACCCTTCCTTCATATTTAGTGAGAAAATAGCTACCGATAGGCTGGAAAGAAGAATACAGCCAGATCCTTAGCTGGTGTAAATCAGCATAGCTCTAAGAATCTCATTATTAGCTTTTATGCATGAAATATTACCACACATGATTGACTGACATGAGCATGGTCTCCAAGGATTTGCTCTTGGTGCATGTGTCATACAAAGGGACCTAGTGTCTATTTTTGATCATCTTACACAAACACGTATGTGCTGATATTCATGCCTGAATCACCAGGTTCACAGTTCGACCATGCTTCCTCCCCACCCCCAAGAACAATTTGCTTTTACAAAACTTTAAAAAAAAATCCTTGAAACCAGCTTATGTTGCCTGATGATAGTTCAGACTGCATGTAGGATGCTATCTATGCAGTCTGATGCGCAGGTCAGGGGTGGTTTTATGTGAAATATTAATTATGCCACGGATATAACAAGCCACACCACAGCATTATTATTTACCAGAGAACTACCAATGTGCTGTAAACCAAGTAGCTGGCCTGACCCTGCCAGGGGCTGATGCTCTCAACTCCTACTGAAGCCACTTAGAATCATGGGCCACGCCTATAATTTCCAGGATCAAGCTGATAGACAGTGGTAGGAAGCCCTTCATGCCATGAAGACTAATCTGTCATTTCTTGCAGTTTCTACTGATTTGTAATATCCCCACTCCGGTGCATGATCTAGTTACTCATTAAGGGCTCATTCATGCCTCCACTGGTGTGGAGCTCCTTGGTATATTCAGGGAGCATACTTACTGCCCTTCCACTTCAGGGGCATGTGTGTCTGGCCAGCTCTGTGGAACAAAGGAGACTGGGAGGAAAAAAGATTGCAAATATCAACATGTATAGAAACTTACACATTGCCATACTGGATTAACCAGTGGTCTATCAGGTCTGTAGCCAGAACCAGATGCTTCAGAGGAACTTCTTAATCGGCCAATTATGAAATAATTGCAGCAGAAGTTTCTTCCTGACCCCTGTCTGGTACTGAATTATGTAAACTCTGAAGCATGAGGATTTATACATTTGAGACATATCTAATGGAATTCTAGATGTTTTCAATATCCACACAAATGTTTGAATCCTGCTAAGTTCTTGGCTAATCATTAGATATGCTGATTTTTGCAGAAGAATCTTCTTGCTGTGGTTCCTTTTTAGATTTCTTTTAAATTAATTTAATATTGTAATGAAGTGATTATTCCCCATGTGCTCCACTGCCCTCTACTAGACAGAACCAGAACTTTTCAGCGGTGTGTCCTTGCCCTTGTATTGCTAACAGCTAGTGCATATTCTCTTTTTGTTGAAGTAATAAAGACCTGTGCTATCAGAGCAGGAGGATGTGAGTTCTATAACTGCTGTTGCCAAGATATTCCTCATGCAGCAGTCTGGCAACCTTGAAGCCCTTGGTAGCTAAGGACTGAATTCAATAAATTTGTGTTTGGTGACAATGCTGGGCATGAGGATGGGGGACAGTGATGGAAGGACAGCCAGAATAAGTGAGTTCTAAGGAAGGAGTTGAAGGAGAAGAATAAGATTGAGTTATGAGTTAAGCCAGAACAGAACAGGGTGGACAGACGGGATAAGGGTGACTAAAGTAAAGATGTGGTAGGGGCAGATGTCTTCAGATATATATTGATCTATATGGGTTAGATTTTCAAACTTGTGCCTTTGTGCATGCACAAAATTTGCATGTGCGCAACTCCAGAAAGGAGCATTCAAACCAGGATTTGCACCCACATGACTCACACACCCGTAGAGGTTTGTCTTTGAAAATCTGGCCCTCTATCCCAGAGTAATCATGGTGAATTTATGACATCACATTGATTTCCATGGAAACCGGTTATGTAGTCTCAATGGTAGGATTAGGATTTCCTTGCAGGATAGACCAGGCTAGGAAAAGACAACCGTTTGGACAGCAATATCAGACACAGCTGCAAAGGAAATACAGACAATTACAGGCAAACTTATCCTTTGCTTTGGTATGCAAGTCCTACTATCATGTAACAATGATATGGTGGGTTTGTACTCCTACAACAATCAGGTCACTATTACAGAAGGGACAGCAAGAAGATAATGGTATCTGACATCTGTGGCCAGGTTGGTTGTGACAACTGGTTGAACTCCTCCATGCCATTAGGAAGCTCCCAGATTCTCTCTCTGTGTGTGTGTGATGTCAGAAAGTGCTGTGGAGTGTGTATTACTGACTGGTCTGTATGATGTACATGGTCAAGAACGCAGAGAAACAGAGTGAAAAGAATTAAAATACTGACTCTGCTTCTAACAAAATAAAATTGATCTTTCTTTTTTGAGACACCTAGATCAACTATATCTTTGTTCTTCAACAGGATTAAGTAGGGGGGGGGAAACAGGGCAGACATGGCAAGCACGAGTTGGGGCTAATGTGTGGCAGTTTTGTGTCTGGCTCTCTATTCTATGAGGAAGAACCCTACAGTCTACAAAAACTTGGGCTGAAAGTGTCCTATGTTCATTCTTTTTCGGCTGTTAAGAGGCTTGTAAGCTATTGAACTTTTATCCTCCAAAAACTTATATCTTCTGGTCCAACAGTCTGTTGCTGATAATCTCCTTTTCTTCAGAAAACTGACATGCAGACAAGCAAGCAGATATTATGCTACTTGTTACACACATACACACACGATGGCAGGCAGAGGTTGTGAGATGGTTATCACATCACATGTGTTAGAATCTTCAGCACTTATCTAGAGATGAGTAAACTGCAGCTCAGAGAAAGTATAATTCTCTCCTTCCTTCTTCTGGTTGTTTTGCTTATTGCATCACTTTGCAAGCGTTCTGTTCTCAGAACCCCCTTTCCCACACTGACTTCTTTGTAAACTATTGATTCAATAGTTTTAAAGCTACCCTCTCCTCTCTGATCAGATCCAGAGCGTCAGAGAAGCTAATCACTTGCAGCTCCCAAATGGTTCCAGAGAGGGCTGTGGGTGCTCATTACTTCTGAAATACAAGCCTTGAATGCTATTGCTCCTCTTTCTCAGTGGTTCCTCCATGACACCAGGCTCGTCCCTTGCCTCGGCTTCTTCTACTCCTACGCTGCTGAGCACTTGGGAGCCACATTCCATTTCTGATTCCTTCTTTCTTCCCAGTGCCTTTGTCGCTCATCCCTGACTGACTCGTATGCCTGCAACATGTGCAAAAGTCTCACCTTTCCCACCAAACTCAGCCTTTGTCTCCATTATCCTCTCTGTCGCCCAGGCCTGTGACGTCAGTGCTATCCTCAACTCCTCTCTCCCCTCTATGTTATTTTGTGTCCCAAGCTCCCAGAAGCCCTGCTGAATATCTACACTGACTTGGTGTTAAGTTAATAGCTAGCAGCTTTATTGCGGTTATCTAGCCAACCTGGAGTTCTTCCCAGAACTGAGCAAACTCTCCTCTAGTGTCCTTCCCCAGCATGTAGAGTATCTCGTGTAAAACCTGGAAGGAATGAATTGGGGTGACATCGATGCTGCATGGTCCAGTGTCCTGCTGTGGCAGCAGAAGTGGATATTTCCAGGACAGTTTAGGCTGCCCAGGACCAGAATGTGCCTCGATGTGGCAGGGGCATGCAAGAGCGAAGAAGGATATAAAAAGCCCTTCCTCTCCCTCCACCCTTATGCCTGCCACACTGGGTCTAGGCACAATCACAGCCCTACTTCGCGCTGTACTGTCTGCACCTAGATTCACATAGCATTTTTTTATTTAAATAATGCACTAAACTGCAATAAAAAATCGTGAAGAAGGGCCGGAGAACGAGCTGCCCAGCTAGGTTTAGCCAGGCTTTGTGAAACACATCTCACACCTTTGAAAAGCCTCTACTTTACTTCCATCCTATCTCTTTGGCTGTCACACCCCTTTGAGGGCAATGACCAGTGCAGAGTCAGAAGCCACTACTCCCCAAGGAATCTGAGCTGAATTCCTTTCATTATGCTGCCTTCTCCACCTTCTCGGTGGCCATGGTGAACTTGACTTGTTTTCACGCTTAGGAACTAGAAGACTTGCAGCACTGGCTACATAAAGAAGGCCCCAGGATTGTGCAAGCTTTTCTCATGAACACACCTCCTTCCTTAACTGTAATCCCCTGCTGTTCTATTCCTAGATGTCTGCAGGTCATTGTGTGAGTGAGGTGACTCTATGAGGCAGCCCAGTGTTCAGAAGACTTCTCCTTTCATTGGTGCCTTCATATGAGATTCCTGCTGTCAGAGGCTAATATATTACACTAAAAACACTCTGAGGGCTTGATGGTGTCTGAGAGGTGCAGCCCTGCGATAGGCCTGGCCCTGCTCCAGTGGGAGTGTGCCTGCTGGACTATCTCTGAGAATGGTGGAGGGTGCTCCCTGCTCTGAATCCAGTCAGCTCTGCTCCTGCCTATTCTCCCTTTGGGTGACACAGCCCCAGGGATTCTAGGAGGGAGCAGTCCCTGAGCTTGGGGGAGTACAAGGGTTGTGATTGTGACCGGATCCTGTGTGGCAGGCGTAAGGGTGGAGGGGGAGGAATAGCAGGTAAATATATTTTTTGGGACAAGCTCATTTACTCCCCTGGATTTGCAAAGATGTAACTTAAAACAGAATTGGTCCCATGTCAACGGTGGACCTCTGAATATGGAAGTAGCTGTCTGTTTATAAGATGGGCAAATTCAGGCACAGGCATGTTAAATGACTTGCCCAAAGTAAAGTTACTTAATCTACGAACAAGAGTCCCTGATCATGAGTCAGTGGCAGAGTTAGAAATTGCACCCAGGAGTCCTAACTCATACTCTCTCCCCTACTCTAACTATTGGCCCAGCCTTACGTGGGATTTGAGTTCCATGTCCGCTGCAGTCGAGGATGCAGGTGCATGGTGGTAGTGAGTGGCTGGAGACGTGCACACCAGAGAGGGCACCCTGGAACCTGATCCATGCCTCATCTTTCTTCTGCTCCTGCTTGTGTTACCTATTCACCTTTCTGCAGGGCTGCTATTGGGTGCCTCCACTGACTTACCAAAGATCTACTGCTGAGAGCAATATGAATGGAAAAGAAAACTAACAGCAAGAAAATTGTTCTGTTGGCATGAGAGAGAGAGTTGCTGAAAACCTGTAAAGGAACTGAGGTGGAAGTTTGCTTTTCTTCTCTCTCTTTGGCGCTGCAAATCCTAACTAGAGGCTGTAAGGGAGGAAGGCATAATTACATTGTGTCACCCACAGCTTGAATGTTTGTGTGTGTGTCTGATGTCACAACTCTTGAGTGTCAAACTGCCGCCATCATTCTCATGTCGGAGAACACTAAGTATGTGAAAGCTTCATTTAATCAACCCTGCCGCCGACATGAGTGGGAGTCCATGGGATGGATGCCTGTGCATGGATCTGTATAATGACATGGCAATTTTTTGTTGCTTAATCGGGTGCATCACACACTCCCATGAAGTCAGATAAGATTACATGAGAAAATCCTGAAACTCCCACATCATTTGCTTTACAGTGAATGTATCTCTGTGTATGTATAAAACAAATGCTAATGTGAACCTGGTCCACGGCCGAGGATTGCTGTTCACTATTTTTTTTGCATACCTCTTTAATACTTTCTTCAGACTTTCAAAATCCTTCAGCTAATATTGCTGGAAAAGCTATTTGCAGGGAAATGTTGACAGTCACACCGAAGGATGCCTCCTCTTTATTCCTTTTAATCTGCCTTTGTTCGGGTGCTTTCCAGTGTATTACAGCTCCCATTGCTAGACATTATATTTGGGAAAACTGCTTGCTCGTTTAAAAAAAAAAGCACTTGTGAGCCTAGGGTGAACTTAATTAACATCGCTGGAGGGACAGCAATAAGGTACTTAACAGGGCTATACTGAGCCTTGCGAAACATGAACAAGTCAAAATATTATTGACGTATTCAATTATTTGCAGTTGTGGGGGTTTCAATTTCTCTGATGCCTTCTGAAAATAATAAAGCACTTAAAAGTTCCGCTTTCACTTGGCTGACCTAGCGGTCTAGCAAAGCACAGTGTGTTACCCTGGGAGGGAGCCGAGCTGAAGCCAGCATAGGGTTCGGAGTGCTGAGAAAGCAGTACACGGAGTCCCTCAGGAGCGGAGCAGCTCACATTCATGTCTAGGGGCTCTTCCTGCCTGCCCTGTGTTCTTTATTTATTTTATTATTATTAGCATGTCTAAGATGCCAATCACCATGGTAACTACTAGGCGCCCATAATTCCTTTGCATTTATGGAGCGCTTTCCACCAAACACTAATTAAATTAACCTCACACGTTCCCCACTGGGTATTAGGTCCTGTTATCCAGGGATATTTTCACAGGTGGGAAGACTGAGGTACAGAGAGGCTTAGAGAAGGTCAGGATGTCTGTGGCAGGTCAGGTCTCCTCACTCCCAGTCCTGTGTCTTAACGACAACACCAGCCTTTCTCCTTTTCCCCAAGACTTCCTGTCAGTTCCTTTCATAAGGAACAGAATTAAACCAACCACTGCAGATTCTATCTGTCTGTCTACTTCAGTGGTCCTTGCTGCCTCCCTTCATGTTTGCCAGCTCTTTGAGAACGTAGCCTCAGCTTGACATAAACCGAACCTTGAAACCATGGCTTTGTTCAAGAGAGTTCAAGGATCGATGCAATTATTTTTCACAGCTCTTTGCCAGAAAGAGTTGCATCCAGCCCTGCTTACCAAGAGGGATAGTCACCATGACCTTGGGACTGTAGGGTTAGAAATGAGAGGGCATGAAGGGATGCTCAAGAATTTGAGATGAGCCTGAAAGATCCTGCTGTTGGAGGAAAACAAGCTAAATTGTACAGCTGAGCTGTGGCCCTGTCAGTCTTAGAGGGTTAGCCTCCCTTCCGTACAAGTATTTTACTGAGTGTCATAGGCATTATTGAGGGAAAAATATCCTTTGTCATTGATGCTCACCACTCAGCCCACAAGTTAGCTTTGCACACCTAGCAGGAAAATCCCATGCACAGCAAGATCATGAGGCAGCCATCTCATTCCTACAGTTTTCTTTACTTTTCAGAAGCACACAGGGCTCTGTTGTTGCAAGAAGTTGCAATTTCCCACTGGCTCAAGAGTGTCATTTTCAATCCTGTGTTAGTTCTCACTTTAGGATCATTTTAGCTTGAAGGCCACACGGAAGCTTACACAACGATGAGCTACCTATCAGCTAAATGGCAGGAAGCCTGCAAGCTAAGTGGTTGTGTGAAGGGAGTGGAATAGTTTGCTGCAGTTCCACTATGCACGTCACTAGGAGAATTATGATCAAATTTCCTATATATCTATAACATCTGTGTGGCTAATAAAATTGACAGAGATTGTCATAATCCCGCTGTGCTCTCCAGTGGAAGAATTATATCTGAGCATTTGGAAATCTCATGCACAGGCAGTTACTGACGGAGTATGCTGCAAAGATTAAGCTGCGCCTGTGTTGCAATGGATACCCTTACTGCTTGGGCACTGCAAGAAGGGTTTCAGAAAACGAATACTATTAAATGGAGCATGTGTATTATCCAAATAATTCTACATTTGTGCATGCACAAACATGCACACACATTTATTTACATGCACAACATTTCATAACTGCAAAATCTGTTGGAAAAGTCTAAAGTGAAATTGTCTAGAAATGCACTAGGAGCTAAATCATGCCAGGAACAATTAAGAGCTGTGTTGCAAAACAGACATAGTCCTGATCCCTTACCAAGCACTTGCCACCTCCTTGGGCATGGCTAGTGCACTGAACTGGCCCTACACTCAGGAGTATGCAGCCACTGAAGTTGTTCTTGTAAATGCTGGCTTAGTACCAAGTATGCACCAAGGAACCAACTACTGTGCATGCTTCAGTGGAAATGCGAAGCAATGCAACTTCTGCACAGAAAGTCAGACTGTATCAGCTTGCAGATTTTTGTGTGTGTCTAATCAGTGCAATTTCTAAGCTGTACCATTGTGTTAAACAGTTGGTAAAATCCATGCTGGGTATCCAGATAAAATATATTCAACTATTAAAACATCTTAGTTTCCCTAAGAATAAACGGATGAGTAATATTGTGATGGCAAATAATGATCTCATGCATTTTATAAGCAGATATAGTAACAGTTTCACATGTCATTAATTGCAGAATAATACTCGAGAGGTATTTATAAATTCCATGCTTCTTGACCTCCAAAAGAACTGCTTTTCACTGATTATGAATATAAACAAAATGGTTCTTTAGGTGAAAATAAAATATTAATCACGTGGGCCAGATTTTCAAAGATACAAAATGCAAAATCCCTCCCGCACCCTTCCTATGTGAACATAAAGAGGTAACTGAACACAACTTATTTGCAAATTGAGTTCTCTCATATATGCAGACACCTTCTCTTTGCAATATAGGGACATTTAGCTTGCCTGCTGCTGCACTTCAATAATAAAGACTTGGAAACCTATAGTTTTGTCTGATTATACGCAGGACCGCCCAGAGGATTCAGGGGGCCTTCAGCAGCGGGGGTTCTTCTGCTCCAGATCTTCGGGGCACTTCGCCGAAGACATGGAGCAGAATCACCCCTGCCGCTGAAAACTCTTGTGGGGCCCCGGAAAACTCTCATGGGGGCTCCCAGGGGCCTGGGGCAAATTGCCCCACTTGCCCCCCCCCCCCCCCGCACGGCCCTGATTATACCAGTCCCATCTCACCCATTTTTATAGGACTTCTAACATTTCTACTTATAAAGCTGTCCTTAATATCAGCATTCTACATGACTCAGAGTGAATCCAACCAAAATAATCTCTTCTGTACCTCCACTGTCTTCAGCAGAGTCATAGCATGGTTGTAGGATGAATACAGCCACTCATGTATTTCTCCCCTCCTACTTTAACAATAGCCATGCTTGGGACTTGGCCCAAAGCCCACTGTAGTCAATGCAAAGACTCCCATCGATTTCAATGGGTGTTGGATCAAACCCATGTTGCTGTGAGATGAAGGGACCGTACTTCCGTTTAAGAGTACCCTTCCCTGCCACTCCTTGTGCAGTCCAAAAATAACAAACTCATTTCAACATGGCCATTACTGGGTGAAGAAAATAATTACAGATAATGAAATGTCATATTTCACACAAACTCCCTGCAATCCATGCTTCTTAGACTTCCCCAAAACACTGCAGGGTGTAACCAGCCCTTTCTTCCTCCTTCATACAAATAATATTTCACAATGGAATTGTGTGATGATAAAAAAAAATGATGCTGGAAAAGCATTGCTACCCATAGAGACATAAGGAATTGCCACAGGCCACAGCATGCAATCCCACACAGTATTAACTAGCCATCATATCTCCTTCCAAGGCTACATTCTTCTGCAGTGAGCTACAGCATAAATAAGAGTTTTTATAGAAACAGACAGGGAACTGGACAAACTAGGGAACCATGTCATTTGTCAAGAAATGTTTGGCTTACAATTTTTTAAAACATTTCTTTTTGTTGCTATTATTTAAAACTGTTAATCAACATTAGAAACCTGTTTTGTCTGTTATCTCAGGGATAAGGGTAAAATATTTGGTTATTATTTAAATGGGCATAAAAATTAAAATTGTATCATGCAAACCTCCCAGAACAAGGACGTTAAGGTTGCAGCATTAGCATTAAACTAATTCAGTTTGGGCAGTCCTTTCTGCATAGAGGGTCTATTGCAGAGAGAAAGTGTTTTGGGATATGCTAATGAAGAGCACTAGAAGAGAGCTAAATATTACTGTTCATAGTAGTTACTATTATAGTAGCAAATTGTGGTAATGTTTTCTGCAAATATTTGTTTCAATTTGAAAGCAAATTTCTGCAAATATAAGTTGGAGGTTCTTTTGCATAAATACTCACAAATGCACCAAGGTGAGAGTCACTTTGTGCAGAAGCCCAGAACAAGGCCACTTCCCCATTAACCCTTCAAAATAGGACTTGAATGGCACTTGTTGATTCTTAGGTTTTGTGAAGACTCTTTGAATAGAGTAAATTTCACTCATGGGGGCGCTGGTTGTGGAAAAGTTTGTAAATCATTTGGAATAGAAATAAAGCTGATATTTTCACTGTGTGCTTGGGAACAGACAAGAGAAAAAATTAATCATCTAAAGTAAAGGTTTTGAAGTATTTGTTCACCTCTTAATGTATCTCTTAATATGGGATATGTTCCATCTCTATGGGGATAGACATTTTAGTAGTATGAGTTCAGGATTGCATGTGGATGGGTATAACTGTTTTGGTCAGACTTGTATTCCATTTTTATATCTTATAGGTAAATAACTGCAGAGTAGAGCTGGTCAGAGAAACTTCGACGGACTCATATTCCACTGGAGTACGCAGCTCTGTCTAAATCAAAACACTTTATAAGAAGGGGTGGGAGATGGAACTCACCAAAAAAGTGAGAATGTTCTTTATCTTTTTTACCAACATACTAAATGACAACGAAGATTCTATGGAAACAGTGAAATGTGAAAATTGTTAACCAGCTCTAAACCCAGTTCGTTTCGCCCCCTCTACCTACTCCTGCATATAAATTAATAATACCCAGAGTGAGATTGACCACAAATTATAGCTGACCATGGCTAACACCGTGTGTTGTATTGACAGATTTGTAAAGTCTGAAATTGTCTTTTGTTGTTGTTCTTTTCCCAGTGGTTTGGATAGACAGCTGTAAAGCTGCTCATAACCCATTTCATCTTCAAATACAAGCGTGCTTTTGACTCAGATCTTCATAAAACAGTTAGATTTACATTCAGGCTGCTCTGGAAATAAATCTGCTCATTTAGATGAGTTCTCATTTGAAATGGCTTAGCCCAATAATTAATCATTTCTCTGCCTTTATATATTTGTGGGTATTTGAAAGACGTTTGATTAGTTACCAGTGATTACACTTCCCAACTCCCTGCAAAGGAAATAGTAAAATAAACCCTGTCAGGTCTTCACAGAAGTAAAAAAGGCTTATGGAAGGGATGGCTGAGGCTAGATCTAGGCTGAATGTAATAGGGGCTCAATTGTTTGACTGCATTTAATGAGGACCAAGTAATGAGATGTCTTATCATCTAGGAGTTACTTAAAGAAATATGGAGTCCATTTTCAAACCATATTGTGCTAGGACCCAGCAATGACATGAACAAAACAAGGATGATGTTTAGGTTTCTCCCCATTACTTCAGCAGACACTAGCCATGGCATAGCAACAGAGACTACAATTTTTCTGCTTTCATTAGCGTAGGTGTAGTAGCAAGAGACCCCTCCCTCCCCCTTTGGGGTAGTCAGCCTGTTCATGCTCTGTCTTCTGTGCTAGCTGAAGATTCATTTACCAATCCGCTGTTTCCAGTGTCACTAAATTATCTGCAGGAACCCTGAGATTCAGATCTGACAGCATTTATCTAATCCCAAAGGTCTCAGCCTTTATGGAGCTACAGAAGGGGAAGGTATTCTGTCAGTTCTGTGGGAGGTCACACATCTAATGCTGCCTATCTTTTCTTATCTATATTATGGTCCCAGTGTATGCCGGAGTTACACATACACATGCTGTTTAACCTGTCCCTATTATTACAATGACCTTAACCAGCTAGGCAGTTCAGAGAGTAGGCACTAAACAGAGCATGAGATGAATTTAATGGATTACTAGGGAGTATGTTATTGCAAGGAAAAGCACCTGTGGAGCAACATATTTACCTCAGTTCCACTGAGTGAGCATGTTGAAAGTGAATTGGCATAGCCTTCTGCTTTATGAAAGGAAGTATTTTGTCATTCTCCATGCTTTCATTAAGAGGATGTAAGGCAGAGGATGCTGAAATGGTTTAGGGTTGGCACAAAAAAATGTAGATTAATAGTGCAGCTTGAAAATAGTGAAGCATCTGATTTTTGCTTTTCTATCAACAAACCTAATAAACTGGGATGAAACTATTAACATACAAATAGACAGCCTCCTGATTAAAACAGCAGCAGCCAAACCAACCTGAAAAAAGACCTCTCCATGCAGAACGCAATTATGATCAGGCATGTATTCCAATTCACTTCTACTTCCAGCCATCTTGGAAAATCAAAGTGTAACCAATTGCAATGTAGAAAACACTGGTTTTTATTTTAAAATCATACTATGCTCTTGATTTCATTATCATTATTATTATTGTGAATGTAATTTTAGAAGCCAAGGAGCCTGCTGTAAAATCATTTACTTGCTTGAAATGCCAGGTCTGAAAACGTATAGTAAGTAATGAAGGTTCAATTCTTTCAGCCTGAGCCAGAGCCACAGAGAGCCTTTAATACAGTGGGACCTCTGTTGTTCCACAGAGGGGAGAGAGAACACATAGCCTATGTTATTCAGGATGTCAGACGAGGCAATCATACTGGCCCATTCTGGCCTTTAAGTATCTGGGCCAGACTCTCAACTGGGGTAAATCAGCATAGCCAAATGTTGAGTTCTGCCATTTCAGCATGCAGCTGGGTTTGTGGGGGCTTGGGCTCTGAGACTCTGGCTATGTCTACACTACCGCTGGATCTACACTACTGCGATCGATGCACCGGGGGTCGATTTAGCGGGTCTAGTGAAGACCCACTAAATCAACGGCAGAGCACTCTCCGGTCGACTCCAGTACTCCACTGGGAATGAGAGGAGTAAGGTAAGTCGATGGGAGAGCGTCTCCTGTCGATGCAGTGTGGTGTAGACACCACAGTAAGTCAACCTAAGCTACGTCAAATCCAGCTAAGTTATTCACGTAGCTGGTGTAGCGTAACTTAGGTCAACTTACTGCGGTAGTGTAGACATAGCCTATGAGGAGCCACCATCTGGGCCCATGCCGTGATGCGGGCTCCCAGAAACAGTGGGGGCTATGAAAGCATGATGCTGTAGTGGCGGCCACTAAGGCAGAATCTACAGTATTCAAAACTCAAATTCTGATCTGGTATTCAAACCAAAATGGCAAAAAACAAAAATTCTGATGAGCTTTCCACTATTTCTACCTTACTCCCCAAATTTCCACCAATCCACTACTGACTGTTAGATTTGCAATGGACCAAAAGAAAACCATGGATTTGTACACCACTGGACTTTGGAAGAATTGGATCCCAATCCAACATTGCAGCTTGAAGTGATAAGCATGACTGGGACTGCATTCTCTCTTGATAAATATGTGAATTACTTGTCCCATCATTCTATGCAAATTTGAATGTCTGACTGAATTTCTGCCTGTCGATCGCAACACATGTCAATGGCTTGAATTAGGGCTCAGTGTGTGAGAGAAAAAGTCCACTTCTCACTGTAATTCTTCTCACTGTAGTTCCTCTCCTTGTGTTCCTACTATTTTCCATTGCTATTATACCCCTAACCCACATTTGGGGGAACATTACAATCTAATATTTGACAGCATCTGTCAAGTACCCACATGAGTCATGGATCACAGGTCTATCTCTAAAAGGAAGAGACATCATTTGAAACCCACATAGGCCCACCGTAGAAAGCTTTTCCTTTCTTTCATTACTTCCTGTATCAGTGTTACTCTTATTGATTTCTTTATCCTAATTCAGTGGACCTCAGCAGAGGTCAGAATGAGTAAGATTACTCTCTTTTCCTTTTCATGAACAGTGATAATAGTACAGGACAACTATGGTGAAAATCACTATTACGGTGACGAGAAAAAAATAGGATTTTAAAAAGAATTTGTTACTGGTGTATAATCTGCTTTAAATGCAAGTCTCACTTAGAACACTGGCAGTGATAAAGTCATGTTGGTTAGAAAGAAAGGACTACAGGCCCAATTCTTCTCTCACAAATGCTGGAGTAAACCAGGAATTACTCAGATGAAGTCAATGGAGTTACAGCAGTGTAAAACTGGTGTCAATGACAGGAGAATCAGGCTCTACAAAAAATGATAGGTGGATTTTCAACCTGGTAAAAAAAGGATTATAAAATGCATATATATATGTGTGTAATAATAATGTGCACCCTACAGCTTATTAATACTTAAAAATGTTTCCTCTGTGAAACATTTTTTAACTGCTCAAAAATAGTTACACTAATTTTGTCCTTCTTTACTGATAAAATATGTTAAGGAAATGTAAGGTCACTCCAAGGAGCAGCAGAATGTAAATGCCTATATGCAAAACCAACTTGCCTTCAGTGTGTAACTCTGATATAAATGCCTTTTGTAGCCATCCAAAATCCATTCCAAAGAGAGAAACGAAGTACATATCTGCATGGAATCAGTGATTTATTTGCACCGTGGAAGGCAGGGAAATCCCCATCCCCCTAAACTATGTGTTCCCTGGCTTTAAACATTCAATAACTTCTCAGTCAGGAAATGTGTTCTTTCCTCCACTATATATTTTCTGTGGTTTGCCTTATCATGTGCTAAATATATTATTGCGACACATTCATTACTTTGGGCCACAGCTCTGAGAACTTTGCTTGGTTCCCCCGCCTCTAAGAATTTCACAGATAAATCACTGATCAGAATAAACTGATTGTCCATTCTGGAATCTCTTTTGTAGGATTAAAAAAAAAAAAAGATAAGTTCAGAAAAAAATCCAAGTCCGTCTTTCTCAGGAGGCTGAGTCCTTTCACTCTCACTTTATTAATTTCAGTGTGTTACCAAGTCTCCTGTTCATGATAAAAACTGCATTGCTTTCAGATCATCAGCCTGACATCAGAATCTTGCCTTAAGCTTCCAAGCTTGGATGTCATATAAAATGTAGATACATGTCTCTCTTTGTGTTTGAAATACCCACATGTAGGGAGCTGGTAATGTGTCATACTGAAGCAAGACCTGTGATCTCTTCCCTGCTTTGAACTTTTGTTTTCAATAGACATGTTTGCCCCAGTACAATCAGCACATTGGAGACATCATCTTGGGAGAGCTTAGCCCTGAACAGCGCCAGATCTTCAGCGTCCATAACCACCTCCTCTCTACAGCCTCATACTGAACACTTTCTTTTCTTAAATTAGTCATTGGATGCCAGATTGAGGTTATGGACTTAATTTTATGTCTGTGACATGCTCACTATATAATTATACCAAGCTATGCACTATTAGATAATAATTTTTGGTTCTCAAAAGGGTAATTCAGTTAATTTAAAATTACTTTAGCTCCTTTAGAAAGAGACGTTTTCCATCCCCAAGGAACACCATCAAACTGAATGATCAAGCACCTCTATTCTAGTAATAAAAGACTATGGCACTGAAGTGGTTACAAACCATTTTGTTCAACCAGACTATTTACAAGTAGCAACAGGGTATCTGTTTCCTGTCATCTCCATCATATATCTTGAGGCACAGAGATTGGAGCCCAATTACAGCCTGATATCTAATCAATACACACCTTATTCCTAGAGCAGGAAGTAAAGGAGTAGGCCCTTGGGAGCCAGAGTTCAAATGACTCTACTGTCGATTCCAGATAGCAGCTAATGATAGGACATTCTTCTGAAATGAGGGAGATGGGAAGGGATGCACAGTTTAATGGGATAGTTAATACAAAGATTACATATGTATATTCATTTATGCTTCTAACTTTAAATTCCAGAAATACCTTATGAAAAGTACAAGACCAGGGACTAGAGATAATGCTTTAGCCTCTACATTTGTAAATAAGAGAATCAAATGACAAAGTGAAGCCAAACTATTTAAATGAGTTTTGCAAGGTATGTTTGGGTAGGTTTTTTTCCTCATGCTTTTACAGATGTAGTTTCATGAAGACTTTCTTTCTTTCATACATATATGTATATTTATAGAGCTCCAGGGACTTTCCCTCAGTTCAGTAACTTTTCCCTTTCCTCAACTGACCAGTTAAACTAATTCTGCTATGTGCATGAACCTACTAGACTAAATTCAGAACTTTAGTTACTGAAGACATAATTTGGCCCATTGTTTCTATGTTAGATGTTTGTGGAGCTCCTGATCAGATAAGTTGCAGAACTATTTTTGCCTTAAGCTTCCACTCCTAATTGTGTCAATTAGCCAGAAAAACAACCACCGCTATTTGCTATTTCCTTTGAGTTTCTAGTGACGGTTTGAAAGGCTGCCTTTTGCGTACCGGTTGTTATGGAAATGTTTTTCCACCCCCAAGAAACACTGTACCTCAGAAATGTAAAATATGAAAAAGAAAACAACCTGAATAATCAAAGAAAATCACATTACACTTTGCATTCCAAGAAAGAGAATACAGCATGGGGGCATAATAAACGTTGGTAGTACTTAGCTTTTAAAAAGATCTAGAAGTCTATCTGCTGACACGGATGGATTCCTTTTAGATTTAGTGCACTTTTGATTAGCCAGGAAACCGTTGTCTATTTTCCACTGGGCCAGACCTTTTATAGCTGCAAAACTCATAGTAAACAAAAGCAGTGAAGCAAACATTATGTCAAATAGTTTTCTGGGTAAGGCAGTACACTGGGCCTTAGGAGATCTGGCTTCATCTCCCAGCTGTGTCAAGATTTCATCAATGACATTGCGTTGGTCACTAGAAGCCTGATTTACAAAGGTATTTAGGTATCTAAAAATGCAGCAAAGCACCTAAAGAACAAAAGTGCCTCAGTGAGTTAGGCACTTCTCTCCCATTGATTTTCAACTGGAGTTAGGCATCTAACCTGCTTTTGTAAATCCCATTAGGTACCTATCTGTACAGGGCCAGGCCTAGGTGTTTTGCCGCCTGGGGCGGAAAACATTTTCGGTGCCCCCCAAATGTCCGTGCAAAACACAAAACAATAAATTGGATTTGGTGCCCTGCTGGATGTTGATTTGGTGCTCCCGGAAGTTTACGTTCAGAGAGACCATCCTGATCGCCAACGCCTACCCCTAAGGCGGGCCTGTTCTCTGCATCTCCAGGTGCCTGAATAACTTTGTAAATTTGGTCATTGATCACAATGTGCCTCAGTTCCCCATCTGTCAAACTGGGGTTAGTAATGCTTCCTTTTCTCCCCCGTTTCGACTATCTTGCCGATTTATATTGTAAGCTCTTCGGGGCAGTGACCCTTACACTATGTTTGTACAGCAAGTAGCACAACAAGGCCTCAGCTGGGGCCTCCAGGTTCTACTGCAGTACAAATAATACAGAGTCTAGCATAATCGGTGACTGAAGTCTTTGGGTGCTACTGTAACAAAAATAAATAATTACAGAATATACATAGATATATAGATATATATAGATCTTGCATTTGTAGTGCTTAAATCCCATGTGGCAGAAAAAAAAGATCTAAAACAAGAGAACTTTTTAATTATACAGTACATTGATGATCTTGGAATAGGTACAAAAACCATTAAAGCTTTCAGTATCTCTACATATGTTTTTTTCTTTAAATAGGACAATCTTTTCAGCAAAAATAGATCAAAGCCAGTGATAGTGTAACACTGGCTCTCCAAATAATGCCAGTGCCGAGGTTTCTAAGTATCTTTCAGATGGAGACTTATATTATTCTAAATTCAAAAGCAACCAACTGGGGAGAAGCTAATCACTAACTGAAAAGCCATATTAAATTCCAAAGTGGGCACTCCGATAACGGCACAGTCTTGAATTTGAGCTATATCCATGGTTCTGCTGTATAGTCAGTCGAGGATCTTCTAGCACAAGAGATATGTGCATGAGAGAGAGAGAGTGCAAAATTTCACCTTGTTTTCAACCTCATAATCACAGTTTGAGGCAGATCCTGTGAAATGCTGAGTGACTCCTATGGGGTGCTGCTGTGTACTTGCAACTCCTTTCAAAGACCATAGGAGTATATGGCACCATAGAAGTCAAGGCTACCCAGCACTTCCCAGTATTGGGCCTACAGTCCTTAGGGAGAAAAAAGTTAAGACTGCATAAGTGAGATGCCTTTATTCCAGCTGAACTGTTGGATGAACTTCCAAAAATATCCTTGAATTGACATTCTGAGTCCAGCTGTGTTTATGGAAGGCAGTATCTTGTATGTAAATAAATTCAGACGCTGCTTGAGTTATTTTAAAACAATCAGTCTAACACTAATCATTTTATAGACACAATCCTATCCTACAAAAGTGACAACTCAGTGTACCATGTGTACAGTACACGACCAGTAATAAGGCATAAAGATTCAATAAATAAGCTATTGTTATCTGTACATGCATAGATGATACATTTAACAACATAAGATTATATACTATATTACAGCTTCCTACAAATCTAACAACTTTCTATGGGCACTTTTAAATTACTGTATTTTAAACTCAAATCAATAAAAAAGAGCACCTATCCTGAACTCTAGGGCCCAACCCTTGAAGGTACTGCATTATTATTATTAGTTGCATCTTGGTAGCATCTATGAACTCCTGCCCTAAACCAGGAGCCCATCGTGCTAGGCCCTGTACAAACTCATAATAATAATAATAATTAATAATTAATTTTAAAAAACATTCTATGTCCTAAGGAGCTTAAGGCACACACTTAAATACTTCCTGGGTTGGGGCCTACATGCCCTTGCCATTAATTAGAAACATATTCCAAAATCAGTAATGAAATCAAATAGCAGCACATTTGTCAGTCTCTCTCTGCCCACCCTCCTACCAATCATCAGTCAGCACATATATTATAATTCAAAATCTCCCATCCCTTAGACTTGTTCCATCCCCCCCAAAAACATTCCACCTACCCCCAACCAATTGGGTAAGATTGAAAGCATGTCTGCAAGGTCTAGAGGGGCAGTGAATTCCAAAGACCAGGGGCTCTTGGAGAGAATGCTCTGTCCGCAGCACTTTTAAACCAAGGGATCTGCCTCGCTGATTTTAACTGCCACAGTATGGCATGGGGAGTTATGCAGGCCATCGAGTAGGGAGCACTGCTTTGGGATCTGTAAGTCAGAACCAACAAGGCAGGAGCTATCAGATAGCTAGTGGAGCTCCTAATTACTGTCATCTTGAGCTCAAGGAAAGATACTCACTTAACAAGTGAGCTGACATCTCGTGCATTAACTTCAGCTTCCAAACAGGTTTAAGGCGCAACCCCAGCTAACCACTGACATTAAAACCTGAGTAAGATGAAGGGACGGGGCACACATTTTCTAGCCTTTGCTACTATTGTTTGAGATACTTTAAGCAGCTTTGAAAAGTCTGACGTGGGTAGTTGGTAAAATCAGTCTAGTGAGAATCTCTGAGAAAATGGTTAACTGGTTAGCAATCTTGAGTGAAATCCTGCTGAAGTCAATGGCAAAACTCCCACTGCTTTCAGTACGGCAAGGACTTTACCTCTTACTCTTTTCTGCCTGAGGGACTGCATTTTTCATTTGTCTAAATGGCATACACTAGGCAAATAAAATATCCATTGTCAAATTTCCGACAGTCCCACAGTGAACTGATATTTGATAATTATCTGATTAATGTTCAGAGGGAGCACAGATACTGAATTATCAGTATATGGCTGGTAACATACTTTATATAAAATAATACCTGTCCATCTTTCATGACCACAGTGCATGATGCCAAGTTTTCTGTAATTTAAGGTGGTTGTTGCTGTTTTTTTAAAGCAATTTGCTTGTTGTTCCTATTTATTTTTCTATAGTTTGAGAATAATGCAAGACTGAGATGCTGTAATCTAGCACAGTATACTGTGTACTATGGTCTCTGCTTTTCTGCAATGCTAGATTGGAGAGATGACATCTGTAGAAATGAAATACTTACATTAATATTACCTCTGTTTTGAATGAAGTCCTGCCCAACAGGAAGAAGTGAACTGGTTGCCTTGTTAGAAGGAGAGGGCCCTTGAATAAAGCAGGTTAACAGTGGATTCAAAATAAGTTAAAAGGTGAAAAGCGTGAGACCATCTGTTTTAGAGGTATACAAGAACCAGCAATCTCCTTACATCCAGAACAAAATGTGTTGGCTAACCAATCTCAGTGAAACTGAACTCTTCATGACCTTTGAGGTGCAAAGTGGGAACTGATCTTTTGTGCTACCAAAAGCTTATTTTACAAAGTTCGGGACTACAAAACTGCTCCATAAAAACACAGAGGATTCTTGCAAGCTTCTCTCACAAATGTTAATGATTTTTTTCTTCAAATAGTGTTGTTTCAAATGAAAACACATTGTTGCTTTGTTGCGGAGCATTCTCTCCCACAGTAACTAGCATAAAGACTTGCTTGTGCAGCCTCTGGAATGTGCTTATTCCCGAGATCTCTAATAATCATTTCTTTTACCTTACACCAGAAGCATGTCAGATGCATTAATTAGGTCCATAAAACTATGCTTGAAAACCCCACCATTTAAGTATGAGAGAGAGAGATGAGCACTGTAATTTCCAAGAATGACTAATGTCTTACTGGAGTTAATTCTATGGATCAATGGGGCCTATTTGTCAAAATGGCTGAGGTGAGATGTATAGTAAGATCTAAGAACATTGTGCAGAGAACACTGTTTTATGACATGGAGATAGCAATTTCTGAATTCAAGTTTCTACCTAAGCATTTTGTTTAAATGAAATAGCTACTTAAGCTACAAAAAATAGGGTATGAGTAGTATTACACATAGGAAGGGGTGTTTGCAGGTTGAGCAGTAGCACGTCCCCTAAGAATAAACACACATGAAAGACTTAGAATAAACACACATTAAAGACTTGTCTTTGTAAATAACTGGAATGGAGGATTCACCAGTCTGGATCCGTCCCAAGGTCCATCTACCCCAGTCTCCTGTCTCTGCTAGTGGCCAGCACCAGATGCTTCAGAGGAAGGCGTAAGAACCTTGCATTAGGCAAATGTGGGATAATCTTTGCTGCTTCCAAGACCTCAGGTCCTGATTCTCCGCTCACAGTAGGATAAAGGAGAGGTAACTTTGTTCAAACCAATGGAATTTCACAAGGGTTTACTCAGAGCAAGCGAGGGGAAGCCATGAGTTGTGACGGCTTGGGGTCTAGACTCTGAATCGGACAAAAAATGTTTGGTTGAACAACAGCTTTAAAAAAAAATTAAAAATGGCCTTGTTCTTGCTGAGGTCCTCTGTCCATGTGAGAATGGAAGGCAGAGTTTCAATTTCTTGCCCCCAATAAAATGAATTGGCCCAAATAAATACACTATATTTAGCCACCTGCTGCTTCCCATCCTCCCAATACTATTAATTCTGTTCCCCTTCCCCACCTCTCTGCGGGGCTCCAGAGTTGCATCCCACAAAGACATCCCTCCTCCTCCTGCTCCAGCGACCCACTCCCCTCTGAAGAGCAGAGAGAGGGAGCCTAGCTCCCTACGAGAATGTTGCTTTCCAGGAGGGAAATAGGTGGGTAGGCCAGGCTGTTACATTTTTCATAGGAATGGATGGGGACGAAGGGAGTGAAGCCTCCCAGCCTGTGACTGGTCTCCTCCTCCTTCCTCAGCCACACCAGCCAGCTACTCCCCGTCCCTGCAGGACACTACCTGAAAATGCAGTGTGGCTGATGCAATGCGGAGGTACCACGTTATGTGATACAGCTGAGAGCTCTGCAGAGCACTGGTTCTTCCCACCCTGCCCCAGTCCCCCCAGTGCCAAACCACCGTTCCTACAGCCTGCCCAATCTCCACCCTCCTCTCTGTGTGCAGCCTTAAGCCATGGAGCACCCAGGAGAAGGCAGGGTCAGTGCTGCAGAGTCCATCACATCCACACTATAGGGTGGAGCTGTGCATAGAGAGAGCTTACTCCATGGGATGATTTTAAGGAGCACAGTCTGAGTCTCTGTTTTTCTCAACCTTACGAGGTAAGCAATGCCTCCGTCCCACAAGTATTAACCATGAAGCAGCAAAAAGGTGCACAAAGCATTTGCAAAGGTGAGACAGTAAAAATGGACAAGGCCAAACTACTTTCACTTCCCCTACTGCAGCTCCATTGACTGCAAATGAGCTGGCCTGATGGAAAGAACAGAATTTGCATCGTGGCCTGTAACATTTAAGGTATTAAAGAGAGTAGGTTAAATGTGTAAGAAATCCTCAGTTGCAATCTGAGGGCTAGACTGTGAGTTCTCTTTGACATCACTGCGGCTTCTTAGGGTGTAAATCAACATAGGGATTTGGCCTGAAGCCGTGCCGTAAAAAAAATAAATTATAAAATGTGTGTTTTTGTGTGTTGACATCGGACTTTCAGTCTTCAGGGAATTAAAATGCCTGACTCACGTACGTCTGAAAAATGGGATTATTATTGAAATATCAACTAACCCTTAATTCCAGTAGTATTAATGGCTCTGCTCTGATGGCAGGAAATTCCGCTGTTTGTTTGGAGTGGTCAGAGATATATGCAAAGTGTGCCTGGGAAAATATACAGACACTGTACTGGTTTCTGAAACCTAAACATGTTTCAGGATTATATCAGTCTAACAAATGCATTTTTTCCACATACTTGCTATACTGGTGATAAAACCAAAGCATACATATAAGTAAATATAGGTGGACAAATATTAAATATATTTAAAACTAAATATGTTGCACTAGCTTTCCTTCTATAACACTTTTTTTATTGATAGCCACCTTTCAAAGGAGGAGCTCAAAGCTCTTTATAAAATAAAACATTACAATTCCCACCAGCCCGTGTTATAGGTAAGCATTATTACAACTCATTTTGCAGATCAGCAAACTGAGGTACAGAGAGGTTAAATACTTTGCTCAAGGTCACATAGAGAACAACACCAGAACCCTAGAGCCTTGACTCCTAACTCCAACCACCAGATATCTCTTCTTAGCTCACGGCCTTGGTGACCGGTACATTGGTGTTGGCCTATATTTTGGCTTGCTTCTTAATGACCTTTTAAGTAGGCCCACCCCGCCTTTTCAACATTAAGCCAGATACTGGATGCAGCAGAATGGGAGCGGAATCTCTGCCACAGCCGGACATAGGTTAAAGCAGTGGGTCTCAACCTATTTACCACTTAGTGCAGCATATGCAGCTCTCTGTGTGTTATGTGGGCCGCATCCACACAATATATATACTATCTGTATGGTCCTGAGGATGTCACATGGGCTGCAGCTATATGCTGATTGGGCTGCGACTTGAGAATCACTGAGTTAGAGAAATCTGGGAGCTGCTCTAACTTACACCAGCTGGCTGAAGATATTGGGAGCACAGCATACTCCAAGCACTCCCCCGTAACACTGCCTCTAACATGCCATTTCCCACCCCAACATGCCCATTGCTTTTTTGGATTGCAGGGAAGGAGGTGTAAGAACCAGTTATGGCAGCTGTCCCTTTGCGAGGGATTTGTGGGTGGCTTCCGCTCCGTCTGGCCACCTCTGGTGTAATGGTGTAGAGAATCTGGCCCACGGTCTTCTTTCTACTTTGTGTATAGTTTTAAAAATGAAGTACGTAAACAGACTGTGTTGGTAAAAGTAGCTTATGAGTTGAATTCCCCTCTAGACAGGCACTCTGTTCTGTAAGGGCAGAGAGACAAGCGGAGCTTTCCAAAGAACGAGTGAGCCACGGGAAAGCAGAGTGCAGATTAACTACAGCAATTCATGTCAATATTTATGTTTCTCCAATCATGTTCAGATCCAGGCCTGCCGGCAGAAATTGTGGGCCCCAGGGCTAGTGCTGTTCCTAGTGGCGGAGGGGGGGAAAGGGGGCACGGCAGAGTCCTGGGTGGAAGTGACTGCCGGCGCTGGCCAATCGCAGCGGCACACAGGGCCCCCTAAAGCATGGGGCCCGGAGCAGTCTTGCATGCCTAGGAGCCCTCCAGCCCACCTGGGCAATTTAAAAGGGCCCAGGGCTCCTGGCCACCGCCACCACTACTGTGGCACTGGCAGCGGCGGTGGCAGGGGGCCCCCGGGCCCTTTCAAATTACCCAGGCCCCTGGGCAATTGCCCCCTTTGCTCCCCTCCCCGTCAGCAGACCTGTTTGGATCTCTACTAATGTGGATTTTGATTTTCAAAGCACACGAGAAGGTCTGAAGTGGTGTTTGTAGGGTTAGAAGGGAATCACCTTAGGTTATTTTTTTATTAGAAAAGGACCTGAAATGTTACATTACATTACTTCTATTCTCACCAGTCTCTAGCTCAGTCCATAGATGTCAGAATCGGACATCAGCATATACTTTTTTGGGGGGGAGGGGTTAAAAATAAAATATGAACTATAATAATCAGATCAGCTTTAAGTGGGTTGTCACAGGCAATTAACTGAGAATAAACTAGGGTAATAATAACTTTAACAGAGTGAAAGAGTAATTATTTCAGTGAAGTGAGCACTCACTGCAATTTATTAAATATTATAATATGTAAATTAAACATAGGTCCAAGCCAAAAATCCAACATCCAGAACTCTCCAGACTTTAGAGAGATTTAGATCTGTATCTTGATCTGAGCTTTGTGGGTAGCCCCTATCTCTATGTATGCCATTTTGTTAGCCTTATGCTGAATAATAACATATTCCACAGCCACCTCATTGACATCAATGATATCAAGGTGCTCATCTAAGAGAAATGGTAACAGTTTGGTCCAGCCTTGAACAAAGTCTTTCTTGAAAGTGCTGCTATATGTAGGGTTGCCATTTTTGGTTGGACATATTCCTGGAGGTTTCATTATGTGACATAATCTTTAATTAAATATTAATCTTTAATTCCTGGAGACTCAAGGACAATCCTGGAGGGTTGGCAACCCTAGTTATATGATGTCTAACAGCAGTTGAGGATCAAACAATCTTCCCATATTGCAAACTCTGATGATAAATGGCAATCACACATCCTTTATTAAAGGGGTAAATATAATCTTCACCATACCTTCCATTTGCTTCCTCCAACCCACCTACACTATCTCAATCCTTTTTGGATTGAGATTTAAACAGTTAGTTATCATCTATGCCTTTGTCTCACCCCGACACTGGAAAGTTATTCAACAGCACTAGCTGGTTGTAGAGATATGGAGGTGGGCAGCATCTGTGCTTGCTAGCATGATCCAAGGGTAGTCTACTGTAACGTTTTCTACATGAGGCTACACCCTTAAATCAACCCAGTGGTGCATCTCCAATGCGCCAGGATCTGCACAGGATGCTGGCTGGTTTCTTGGTGGTGCTAAGGAGTTTTTAATGTTTAATGTTCTAATGACGTGATCCAGCTCCCTATCAGTGTCAGCCTTTCTGTTTATTTCAATTGGGGTTGGAGTAGGGCCTGACTGTTTGAGAGACCACATTTCATTCCATGCCCTACTGCCACCACTGTGATCTGCAGATACACTTGAGCTGTTGGGGGAGGACATTTTCTAGGAGGTGGCTGCAACTTAGGAACTTACTTTCCACTTGGTCTGAAACAGCCTGAATTTGATGACCTTTCAGGCATGCTTAAAGGTCCATTGATTTACCCAGGGACTGGGCATTGGATGGGGGTGTTATAAGGACTGGTGTTTTGGGGTGAGAGAACCACTGTTTCGATTTGGTCTGGTTTTGTATTGGTTATTTCCGGCTCTGGGTGGTGGAGAAGATGCTGGCTTTAGTTTTCATGCGGTTGTATTTACATTAACTCGTTGGAAAAGTGCCTAGAGGCCAGGACAGTACCAAATAAATAAACAAGTAATTAGCAGGGTGTTCTTCAAAAGGCTCTCAACGTCATTAGTAACCGAAAGAGGTGACCAGAATATAGAATTTGCTAGCTCACAAAACCACTAGACCATCTAGTCTGGAGTCCTACTTCAGTCCACAGGCAATTTTAAATTAAAAAGAATAAGAATAATGATGCACTCATTTAGTTGTGTAATGCTGTACCCAAAACCAGAGTGAAATTTGGGATAAGGAGAGGGCATTACTTCCTGATCTTTGTGCCAGTCAGCTTGCAATCTAAAACACTTTATTTTGTTTTACCCTTTTCTTTACATGCATAAAGCAGAAATGTGATTATTGGCCATAAATAGGTTAGCCCTTTCAAACTCCAACTGCAACAACCGGTTCTGTGGAGCAATAGCAGCTGAACACACACCTTTCCTAGTCCTAGACCAGGGCTTTTACAGACACTTTTCCAGATTCATAGGGGAAGATCCTTTTTTCCTCTTCAAGGAGACTCTTTGGCATTATATAAGAACATAAAATCTTTTTCCAGTTTGATTTTTAGTTTAACATAGTTAATTTCTATTTGTTCTCCCTCCTCAATTTCACTAATACCCTCTCGGTGTGTGTATATTTGTCCAATGCAATCTAAGAAACAATCACCTTAATTGATCTAGTGTTAACCTCTAACAGTTTAAGATCCAGACTGTTTTTATCTATTGCCCAATCCCACTTGCAGCGTTAATTCCCCATAGTGCTTACATCTACGTCACCATTGGCCCTTATAGAAAGAAGTACCTCTGTAAATAAATGCCATTGTAAACAAAACAGAATCTTTACAAGAAGAGCCAAAATTGTTGAAAAGCCCCAGTTGTATCCGTTTGTTTTGCCTTGTGCTGTATATAATGATAAATTTCATACAGGTGTCACATTTTTTAGAGCTAGGTGAGGATTGATGGGGTACCATAGGACAATCTATCACTGGAGGCAGATGGCATAGTATTGGAATTTCAGAAATCTGTTCCCAATCACATCCACTGCTGGATGACTCAGTAACGACCTTATTTGTGATGCGTTACTGAAAATCGATGTGCCGCATTCAAGGTCAATGTACTGTTAGAAAACTCTTTAAGCACTGATGGATGGATTGTGTTCATTCAGAATAAATGTGAGAAGAAACTGACAGCTGAGCATCCCAATATTTGTGCCAAATTTAAGAGACAGGATTCCTTCTTGATACAGAAATACGATTCCCTCAGGGATTATATCACTCTTTATTTCCTTTGTTCTTTCTTTTTTGAGTATTTAGGTAATTGTTTAATGTATCTGTCTTCATGCAATTAAGAGACTTCAAAGTCTATAGTCATATACTGATGATCAACAATCCTTATGGACTTTGAAAGCTGAATAATATTAATCATTGCCAAATAATTTTGAAAGACTATCCAAGTTTAGCAGAAGTAGATGAATAAGGAAAAGCATGTGAAGAGCAAATATAATGCTCCCGCCCACACATATACATAAAAAATCATATCCATAAACAGCCAACTTGAACAGGCTAAAGATAAAAACCCAAGTCATAGCACTGTTTTGGTTTTTTTTCTATTATTACACTAGTGGACAATATATTTAGTATCTTTCAAAGAACTTTACATATTTTCAGCCCTCTAAATAGTTCTGAATATTTTACAATGTTTTAAATCAGCTGGGAACTTGTTTTTCATGGAAAAATAAGATTTTAGTTTATAAAAGAGATCTAATTTTCAGATTTTTTTTAAACCCATTTTACCAATGGAATGTGATCTCATATTTAACCAGGCTGCTAATTATGGATTAATGACACCTTAGAAACCATGTCCAGGGGAAACTAGAGCATACTTTTACTTTCTCTCCTCAGATATACAGTAGATGGAACTGTGTTTTGGTTCAAAGAAAAATACTAATCAGCTTCCAAAAGGAAAATATGATTTATATCTCAACCAAACAGGAAGGGGGAAACAGTGCAATTTACCATGTGGTTCACCAGCAGCTAAATCTGTACAGCTGACACAATAAATGATGTCAAGATTCTTCAACCACTGTGTCAACGAAATGGGTGTTGTCAAAAACATTAAGACATCTTATTGACAAACTCTCAAGACATTATACTCTTTGAAGTGGTTTTGTCTTCTACCTAAAATTATTGCACAGACAGCATTGATTCATCTGAAACCTTGATACTGTAGCAAAGGGCTTATTGGGGAATTCTGAAAATAACTCAAACCATGATCTACACAAAGATATTTTTTAAATGTAAGGGCCTGTAGCATTCTGAGAGGCCATGGTTTGTTAGTAATGAGCAGCTCGTTTACAATTATGCTGCTTTAATAATCAGCCCTTTGCTGTAGAACTACTCCTATAAAGTAGCAATACATAGCAGAGTTAAAAGCAGGTACTAATATAGCAGAATCTATCCATCAAAGCTTCATTGCAAAACAAAAAATAAATACTTTTTAGCAGCATACGGCCAAAGTCCATCGCATATGATCTGAGCTGAAAATATAGCTTAGGTCAGTTTACAACGCCTTGTTCCAAATCCTGCTCACCCTGCTCATGCAAGTAGTCCCAACGAAATCAATAGGTCTACCTATATGAATAAGACGTGCGTGATTTGGCCCTGGATATATAGAAAATCCGACAAAAAGGATTTAATCAAAAATGTGTGAAATCTGCTCAGTGTTAAGAACTAGTAAGGAATTCGCACAAATAGACCATCAGCTGAGAGGTCAAGGTCTGGGTCAGCAGGAAATGGGAGTACCCCTCTTTTCCAGAAGTGACAATACAAGGTAAAGTTTAAGGCATACTGGCAGGGCAGGGTGAGGAAGCTTCCACGGCCAATTCCTATTCAGTATCTGTTCTGTGGAGAACAGGAGACATCAGCCTTCAAGGGTCTCAAGCCTGCACTTTTTATAAACACTAAGTTCAGTATTATATCATTTCTTAATCTTATGGGCCTAATTCTCTTTTTATAACACTGTGACTCAGCAATAACTCCACTGAAGTCAATACCAGCATAAAACCAAGGTGAGGAGAAAACTGATTGTATATGAGGTAGATTGATTATTCACCCTGGGAACAAAGGGCCGCTTTGTTCTGCCTGTTCTGTCCCTCTGTACTGCTCCAGCAGGAAGTCCCCAACAGGCTTATAGGCAACAGAGCAGACTCCTATGCCATCCCTCTGCAGGCACTGTATTGGAGTTTTGTTAGGAGTATGAGAGGGTGTACTGGGGCATGGCCAGAACATGCTGTGTTCTAGATGTCTGCTAATGAGCATAGTTTAAAGCAACCCTCAGGCTGTTATAATATTTATTGAGGATGAGGACAGCCTGGAACAAGCCCCAGAAGGGAGTCAAAACTCCTTTTTGTCTGCCTTCACAATTGCACCCAGCAGAATCCTGTGCCACAGAGAATCTGGTTCGTTGACTCTAATATAAGGTATAGCGCTGAAGATAGAAGCAGGGTGAGTGTGCCAATTATATCCACTGGAGAGCTGTAAATTAATACAATATATAAAACCAAAGCAAATTAGGTTTGGTTACAGTATATTTAAACCAAATTTATAGACCTGTGTAATATATGGATTTGCTTTGCCAATAATACATATTAAAAGTACACAGTAAAAGTAAAGCTAAAGAATCTGATGTCAAAAATATGGATAGTACAAGTGAATTGCATAAACATAATTAATAATGCCTTAAAATGTAAATCCCTGCTGTACAGCAGTTGATCCTCAGAAGATTCAGAATCCATAGGCTCACACAATGTAAATTATGTGAGAATGATTTTAAAAAATAATTTTATTTCTTTAATTTACATTATTTCATTTTGCAAAAAGGATACAAAAGTCTCTATTAAAATGCACTGAACACGACCAAACCACCAAAACTTATCAGTACCAACGGCATTATATCAGGATGAGAAAGGATGTCTGTTAAAAACAACCTTGGAGAAGGAGAAATGCACTCCTTCGTACCCATGTCCACAGCTGGTATTTTATGCTGCCCTAACTCAGCAGGTAATAGCTACTGTTTTGCTGTGGGATAGATTACAGACCATGGTGCACGGAAGAGAGGTCTGGTAATTTTCACATAATCCATTTGAACTTTGCATTCAAAACTCTTCTTCTGTCCATCCATCTTTTATTGAACAAAACTCTTAGCTTGGTTTGCTTTGGTTGTATTGCATTCAGATTTTGCTACTAATCAAATCCAAGCAAAAAATAATTCTTGTATGGAGCCTAACAATCTTCGTTTTAATAAAATCTCTTGAATTATGGAGAGAGCTAAAAGATGAGGCCTAGGTTCGTTATATCCGTCTTAACTGTTGAATTAGAAAGCTACTTCTATATTTAGTAACTAAGAAACCCCATATTCAAAATAATGATAATGGATGGCAGCGCCATCTGAGCTCTCAAACACTTTGCTTACATGAATTAATAAAGCCTGAGCACGTCTGTGAAGTAGCTAAATACTATTATTACCATTTGATAGGTGGGAAAACTGAAGTATTAAGTGACTTGTCCAAGATCATAAACATAAAATCTAGGATTAGAACCTAAATTTTCAGGATCCCTGTCATGTGATTGGTGGAATAATCCCTGATTATTTTTCATATCAGAGTGCAATGAGCCATTGAAGCCAAAGGAACTACATGTGTGAGTAAACTGCTCACCAATGTGAGTAATGGGGTTCCCAATCTGGACCTCAGTTTATAAAATATTCCATGATGTAGGGATAAAAATTCCTGGGGATCAGATTCTCTTACCCTTATTCCCATTGAGTAGTACCTTATTACATGAATAGTTGTGAGAGAATGAATGTGAATAAGGCTATCAGGATATTGTCCTACATGTCTTATCATTTGATTTTTTATTTTGATTTTCAACTGATCGCAACCTTCAAAGTTCTATGAACATACAATTCGCTGATTTTTCACTTTGAATCAGGGCATGAATTGTTTGTAAATTCTCCTCAGGAATACCTATCAGACACCTTACGAAATTATCAGATGAATGGGTTCATTTATCCACTAGAATGCTTTGCAAGGGAACCACCAATAAATTCTTTGTAATTTCACAATAAACAAAGCCATTGTGCACTACTGCTGAATGATCACCCAAGTAATTTCATCTCTTTTATTCTTCCTAACAAACTAATGTTATTTTGTACAAATTAAAGACCATTTCTGAAGGGAAATGAAAAATGATGTTTTTGTCTAACGCGACATATTAATCACCAAGGTGTGAAGAAATGACACACTACCATCCGCCTGGAAATATACACAAGCCTTTTAGTTATGATTTATTCTTAGTTGAAATCTGGAAGCTTTACAGCTATATTTGTATAATGTTGTTTAACATTAAATAGCATTGCTACTTTAATAGCACTGTATTTTTATGTACCTCATTAGGTATTCAGTGGCCTAAATTGCTATTTCTGGTCTCCATCGTGCCTTTGCCACCAATCCTGAACTAGAGATAGCACATAGTTACACTGTCCCAAGGGTAGACTAAGAGTCACAGTCTGTCCCCTAGGTTCCCTTTGCTCCAGGAGGGAAATTTTCTTTGACCCACCTCTACTTGCACAGGTTACTTCCACCTGCACATTTGCTCAGCTGTAGTGGCTAGAGCATCAGGGAGGTGGAGCTCCATCTACTCTTCACCCTGCTCAACCACATCTGCATGAGAGGGGAAGCAGTGGCCCTTATATCAATGGGAGTTGAGGTCATTCAGGTCCTTACAGGGTAAGGCCTACCGTATCAGCACTGTCAACACAAAATAGCACAAGATGATCCTGCACCAATGACCAATGGACCTTTTTCCTGTGATGTCCGTGGTTGCAGGATCAGCCCCTTTATTACATGATGACTTGAACTTAACCTATGTCACTGCTCTAAATTCAATTAAACTTAATGCAAGAAGTTGACTCAAAATAATTAACAGAGGCTACTTGAAAATATTGTGGGTTATGGTCTAAGTGGTAGCCTCTGTGGTAGAGATTCAATGGGACTTAATACAAGAAATACACATTTTAGTAATCTGAAGCCAGGCCTGATTATCCAGACGCCACTTTAGTCTACAAAATCTGAAACAGCTGTCTTAAATTATCTGCTAAAAATAATATGGTGAACAGCAATCCACTTGGAAAGAGAAGTTTTAACATTGTTCTCTGATTTAGAAACATTCATGGAATAAAACTAATTACCGACAAGCTCTGATCACTTTTCATCTTCATGTACTCACAAACAAGACACTCAGCAAAGTAAAGACCCCATTCAGCTTCACTCTAAGGTCAGTGGCAAAAACCTTTCCCCTTCCCCAGGCCAGTGGACTCCTTTGGATCATAGTCAGGGAGGAGCTGCACTGCCAGGCAGCTAGGAGGGTTGCCAAGGTGGATGACCCTGGTTTCTGGGATTCTTTGGAATCCAGGTAAATGTCTGGTGCTATCCCAGGTTTGGGAGTAGTCCTCCCGGCCTTTTCTTCAGGGGAGGCAAGCGTTGCTCCCCAACAGGATGATGTAGAGGGATCGCTTGGAAGGGAACCTCAAGAAGTCTTCCTCTACTTCTATGGGTTTTTCCTAAGGGATAGAGATGATCTGGGCCAATGGAAGTGCTCCTGGAGTCAGGAACTACGCAGCATGAGTACACGTGCCAGGAGCTACCCCTTAGTGACTTGATCAGGACTGTATTGAGCAAAAAAGTGCAGAAAAAGGCAATGTTCTCCATTTAGGCTGCACTTAAACTCATTCCTGACACAGCTGCTGTCCTCTCTTATTTGATCCAGTTCCATCCCTTGCCCCCTATTGCAGCTAATGAAAGAGTAACCATCTAAAAGCTGTGCCAGCTATGTCCTGTAGGTACAGTAGGTACTCCCCAATTTGGAGATACCCAAATCCCTCACTGGTACAGTAGTCTGGTATTTCTTACAGGATCTGTAGCTGAGACGTCACATTATAGCACTTTAGAACATTTAGAGCCTATGAAAAACCTTTTATGTGTGCATTTTAAAGCTCAAAACTCTAATGTAGGACTTGGTATATTTATCCAAGTCCTTAATTATTAATGTTATTGTATTGATTTGATACCTAAAACTCTAACAAAAAATGTGCAAACTAATTATGGCTGGCTTCTGACTTTACAGGGCTTCTCTGCTCATCATCTAAGTCTTCCTTTTATCAATCAATGGGACCTTATTCATAAAAACATGCAGAGATGCCAGATGCTAACAAAATAAAAGGTTTGTAATTTAGATTGTGCAAAGCTACACATGTGTTGGTGAAAGATTTATTTACAAGAGTGTTTCTGTTGAAGTCAGGTGAGTATTGCTCACCAATGTGAGTAAAGGTTGCACAATGTAACCCTATATTATTATTATTATGAAACAGAACTTTCTGTGACACACACACACACACACACACACACACGCACACACACACACACCATTTTCCTTGGCACTTACGTGCCTAGCTTGTAATGCCAGTTCCTTAAGTCCAATGTCCAACTGGCTATATATGTGTCTTTCCAGCTAAGGGTCTGATCTTGGAATCTTAAAGGACACAGGTTATTCTACTGTTCCATTGGAACTAGTTGAATGTATATGGGTTGCAGCCAGGGTCTAAGATATCTTACTGCTTATACTTACAATTTAAAGAATTGTCTGCTTACTGCTTCTGATATTATCAATGTAAAGAATTTACCATGGCTATGTTTACACTTAGCATATTCTGCCTATACAGTACACATTAAGGAACCCAAACTACTGTATGTCTGCAAAAGTGCTAAAAGCTAGAAACTTTTTTTGGCCAAAAAATGCAGTTTTGGAACAACCAAGACATTCTGCAAACTCAGGTGACTTCACCAACCTGCTTTGGTAAAACAGAATTTTTTTTAAAAAAAGGTTCTGTTTTTCAATTCAAGCCCCCTTTTCATTTAGAAATGTACTACAATTTGATTTTTAAAAAATAGGTTAAAACAACCTGAAACCTGAATGTTTAGTTTCAAGTTGAAGAAAACATTTTATTCAGTGGGAAATTAAATTTTTAAAACCTTTTTCAGGTTCCCAAATGTTTTTAAATGGTTTGTTTCAGATCAACTTGAAAGATCTTAAAAAAATCATTTCTGCCACCAAATCAGAAAATTCATTATCCAAATAGTTCTAATTACAATGCTCATTTGTATGCAAATAGCTTCCTGGCTGGTAATGTCACCGTATAGAGAAGAACAGCTATTACTATATTGACAGCTGTGTGTTTGGTGCAGTACAACAAATGACACAAAATGCTATTTTGGTAATATTATGGGACTAGGACATTGATACAGAAAATCCTAAAGCCTTTCCAGAAAATATGTTCCTTCTATAAACATTCCCCTAGAACTGAGATGATGGCATGTAGGAGACTGATTGACATACCTGGAATGTTATATGGTCTTTCAAATTTTACTAAGGTCTCTATGAAGCATGACTGAAAGCTTAGAGATACCAATAGCTCCTGCGTGACAAACACACCCAGAAATGTTTTATCAAGGAGCTCTGAATAGTATGGCCATGTAGGAAAGCTTTCTTTGTTTCTTGGGGATTTTTTTTTTTGAATTCTTTTATAATTTTTACACTGTCAAGATAGAGAATGCAGATTTCCTTCGGAGAAGAATATGCAGCATGTTTTTTTTTTTCATGTCAGAGAAAGGTGAGACAATTCCAAGGTCTAGTGACCCAGACACTGATGTAGTGGCCAGGAGACCTGAGTTCTATTCCTGGGTCTAACACTGACCTGCTTTGTGACCGTGGGCAAATTGCTTCACTTCTTAGTCTCTGTCTTTATCTAGAGGATAAGCGCTTTGGAGCAGTAACTGTCTCTCACCACGGGGCCTCAATCTCAGTGTTGAACCACTAGGAACTACTACTAATTATAATCAGGGAGCTTGTCTAGTTTAACTCTCTAGTGCATCTCTCTTTTCTTTGAAACTAATTATGATAATAGAATTTGCCTTGCTAAACTGTGACAGAGTAAGCTAGCTCACCTATTTCTGGAGGTGTGTATTAAAGGGTTTCTTGTTTTATGCCTTTAATAATCAAGGGTGTCATAATTACTCTCTTCCCACCATATCATAGTGTTTTCATTGCAATTTCAGTTACTGTGTGCCTTTGTTATTTTCCCTATATGATATGCCAGATAAATCCTGCCCCGAGCAATTATTTTTATAAATATTTTTGGACATAAATATACATATGTTGCTTCTATCATCAAGGTTGGAATCAGTGGACCCCTGATTCTCTACTTGTGTAGCATTATTTTTTTTTGCCATTTTGCATATGTATAAATGATTGTACAAGTGAAGGCCAGTAGGGAATCAACCCCTACCATAGTTTTGCAATGGCAACCATTACAGAGTCAATACATACCTATTTACCACCGAGTGGTATCTGAGATACTGTAGTTATTCCCAGTTCTCACAGTAGGGAAAATGGGGGCATCTCAGATTCTAAGGCCACCACTTTGGCTACTAATGGCAAGCCCAATAATGCTTCAATATCTTTTTTATATAGTGAGGGAATTGTACACAGTAGTTTAAGTGTGTGTGTGTGTGTGGTGGGGGGTGGGGCTCATAGAGAAGATTATCATTTCATTGTAGTCTTCTCAGATTTCAGTTATACTTCAGAAATCACAGTATCTCACATACCATAGACATAAATAAACAGAGAATTTGGTTCTTATTCAACTTCTGATCTCCATCTCCGTCCATACTGACTTATTTTATTGTTATTCTTAATTTTATCTAGACATTTTTTCCTAAAAACCAGTCTTCTCTTACTCCACAGCCAAGTCAGCCAACCTGGTTCTTGAGCACAGGATATTATGTTTAGCCCAAATTCTTTAGGTTCATTTATATAATCATTTAAACTTAATTTGCTGTGTTACAGCTCATTTAGAAAAAAGCATCCACATCCATCTCAATATTATTCTTGGATCATTATCTGTTCCCACTGACATGACCTGGACAGGAAAATGTATTTAACAATGTGAATCAGAAAAGACCTGTGCAACTTCCTTGGTAAGTTACGCACACACAAATCAGTTTATGTGCTTGCACATAAGACGACCAATGTCAAGTCTCAACTTCAGTGGAATTACTCCAGGTTTACACGAGTAAAACTAAATTCAGAATCTGGTCTAAGCATCCTCATTATGAACAAGGTCCATTAGTTCTCCTGAACGGCAACTTACATCACACCAGGAGGTAATTTACAATTTTTACCACAATCATCATCTCTAGTACACAACTAACCACATGGCCATTCTTTCAAAACATCAAGATAAATCATGAGAAAATCAAAGGAGTATTTAATGTTTTATGACAAATGGCTACTAACAAACATTTATGGCAATGAATCGTGTTCAAAATGGTGATTATTATGGGAGAACTGCTTAACAAATTTGATTAGAATAATACCCTACCACTTACTGTAAACTCCACCCCTGCTTGCCCCGTTTCTCTTAAGTGTGTGGACCACCAAGTTTAATTTAATCCCATTTAATTCTGCACAGGGTAATTACGGCAAATAATAGTAAATGAATCTCATGCCCATACAGGAGTATCATAGCCATTGTGGAGGTTAGATGAATGCTGTGTCAGGTGGATTAATGTGGTATAATACTGGGTTCGCTTTTGCAGCCTGTTATTTTAGTGAGCTCCCTTTCATTAAGGTAGTGAAATCCAGTAAGGTTACTGTAGATTTAAGGAATCCAGAAAGGATGTTGTGTGACATCTGAGTCCCTCAGTCCTACAGGGACTCTTGGCAGCTTCTAAAAGTCTCATTTTGTGTATTTGTGGGGGTAGGGGAAGGAGAGAATGTGCCTGTACTGGGGAAAAGTTAGCAGTGAAGTGACAGCACGGGATGCCATTATGCCAGCAAGATACTTAGGTCTGAATATTAGGTAGAGTGTACTCAAGAAATCACGGGGTCCCAAAACATTAGGGGCAGCAAGTAGCTGGCAAGGAAACTGAGGTATCTCTCTTTCAGGAGAGGGGTCCAGACATTTGGCAGAGGGAGAGAACTAGGTGGGGGCAGGAAGCCAAGTAGCGTAGTGAAATCAGTTAAATCTAATGAATACAGTTGCACCTTTTTGACCCGAGGTCTAGCCAAAGTTCGTGGCTTTTGTGCATGTTTCAGTTGGCGTTAGAAATTAGTGGTATCCAGGTATTTCTTTGATGCAGTCTTGTTTATTTACAAGGAATGTACAAGGTCCCGTGTCTCTGAATGCAGAAGGAATCAAGAACAAAGGAGAACAGTTTTTTAAACTTACTTGCCCCCCAACTCTCTTTAGCCAAGACTAGACCCCAAAGCTCTTTTTCAAGCTTTTCCAGCATCACCCTATGCTTACATGCTCCTGCTTGGCTTTTTCTTTCCTCTTCTCCACTGCCCAACTCTGTTCTTGTCTGTGACCTCAGTATCTGTGTGTTCTCTAACACATCTACCCAAAACAATACTCAGCCCCAAAACTCCTGGGCATGCTCTGGACCACAGAAATATCTTCAATTAAAGCATTTGCTTATGAATGCTGTTTGGACTGGATACATTAGGCGCTCCAGAACTTTTATTATTTCGGAGGAAACTTCCTACAGTTACGTGGCCACCGGTATCCTTTTACAATTTTATGGCACTTAAAATCTCTACTGATGATTGACAATTTGAGAATTGCTTGGAATAGAGATTTGGATACACAGCTGTCTCCTACTCAGTGGAATACAATTGTATCTACGTTTTAAAAAGCAACTACAGACCGGAGACTACTGCTTATTCACCAAAAGACATCTTTTCAAATACATCGGTCCCCATATAGGCTCATGGTACGAGGCCTCATAAATGCTGACTGCTGTTGGAAATGTAACTCTATAGGTGCTACAGTAGCATATATGTCTTATGTGTCAAGAATTATTTCTGGTATGAGGTGGGTCAAAGGACCAATTTAAGATTGCATGCTAAGTGGGAGCCCTCCCCATTAAGTTTTGTTCTTCTATATATTCCTGATACCTGGAGGTTACCTGGTAACGAGGCGGTGTGCAGCTTTGATTGCTAAAAAAGCAATCCTGCAAAAATGGGAAAGTCAATCGCCACCAAAGATGGATGCCTGGCTCAGTGAGATCACGGACGGTGCAGCTAATCAACAACTGGCATTCCGCAGAAGGAGAATGCCCATTAAATGTAAAGTATTTTGGGCTAGCTATTTAGAGGTCTATGATTAATGTAGAGCCTGAAGATAGATATGTTGCTTCCCCTCCCCTCTCTTTTTCTTAACCTTCTTTACTTATTTCATGTATTATGATGAATCTGGCATTTTGGTATATTTGCTGTATTTGGAAAAATTAATACAATATTTTAAATAAATAATAATCATAAAAATTCTTGGGTGGGTTCATACACACCTCTTGTCTTAGGTGGGGCTTATGTTTACAGTTATGTTAATTGAAGGGTGAGTTCACACCGCAATGGGGTTTTAACCCAATCCTTAACAAGGTTTCACCCTGCTCATAACAATATGATTTAAAGATGGGACTCTAGTCCATGGAAGAAAAATAAAAGCTGCTGCTGTAGTAAAAGAACACCAACAATGACTTTGATATCTGCCTTGACAAACTCCCTAACCCAGCTGATGTTGAAGCCTTTGGTAATATACTAACTAATGGCTTCATGTTATAGACCACTGACAAACTCAGTTATGGGCTAGTTCGAGGGGTCCTGTCCTGATCACTATAGACATAAACACTCAAGAAATATTTAGAAGACAATGTCCTTTGATGAAGGACATGAGGAATTTAAAGTGCCGGGTCTGTAGAATTAGCCTACAAAATGACTACCATGCACACATCCCCAGCTTTCCCCCCTTTTGATTAATATGGGTAGCAATTACAGGGGAGGCAAGGAACACCCTAACAAAACAGAATCAGGAAAAGGAGTGGGAGAATTACTCAGATAAAAAATCACTTCCCTAAGCCATTGCCCAAAATGTGATGGGAACTCACACTTCCCTGAGGCTCAGAAAACTTCGGTTAAATTTAAGCCATTAGTTTTTTTCAAAAGAAGATGGGGAAATGCCAAAATACCTAAACAAAGCAGCTTTTTCATGTTATTTCCAAACCACTGGAAAATAATAAGTACCGGAAATCTCACAAAGAAACCTGTTCTTGCACGATTTACTGTCCCGATTTACAGACCCAAGAAATGTGGATGGTTAATTTCAGGTTAGCTTTGGACAAAGATCTTCACTTAAGGGCTCTTCTCTAAACCAGATCTAGGCAATATTTTTTGTCCTGAGTTCCTGCCCTTTTCTACCAGCTGAGCAGTGTGAAGGGGATGGAACATGGGCATGGCTGCCTATTTGGAATTCTCCAGTGACATTTAATAAACAGAATTAGCTCCTTTGCCAGTTCTGCTCCTCTGAACACAGAGGGTGTGCACGGCCAAGTGTAGCTCTGCTAATCCATTTCACGGCTGGAGTACGTGCCCTGGGCTGCTCTATGTTGGGGTAGGTTGAGAATGAAGGAGCCATGGCCAACTCCCAGGCTATCAGCCACCTTGCCCTGCCCAGGTGGAACTTAACACAAGAGATAATGTGTCCCATTAAGTCCAAACCCACTTAGATTGTAAAGCTCCCCGATGCAGGGACCATGCTCTCCTCTGTGTCTTTCACAGCAGCAAAACCAACACTGTGAACCCTCAACCATGGGCAATAAAACTTCAAACCTTCTGTGGTTCACCCATAAGCAGGGTCAGAAAAGCTTGCAATGCTTGCTTCATGAACTGAACCCTGCAGGGTCTGGTTTGCAAGACCTATCTGCAAACCAACATCTGACAGAGCACTTTGAGATGTTGCTGTCACCCAAAGGTCTAGTGGAAAAGGGAACTTGATCTGCTACAGAGGGAATGGGGTGATGAAGGACTAGCATCCAGGCCTACCTTGACTTTGGGCAAATACAGGTACTACAAACGGGACATTTTACATAGCGCTTCTCGTCACTAGTCTTGAAGTCTAGATAATGCTCTGGAAGTATGGACCTCCTGAAAGCACGTTTTAGTTTCTAGCGTTACTTTTTTTCTTAAGAAATGAAAATCAAATTTTGTAGTATCAAACAAGGGCAATTTAGCCATTGAAGGGTAATTTAAAAATACACAGAACAAGGCTAAATCAATAGAAATACAGTGACTAATCTCTATATATTTGTGGATGATATAAAAAGAAAGAAAAGGTTTGATGACAGAAATTGTGTGAAAGGATTTTGAACCCAAGGACTGTATGAAAGGTGAGGGGATATTACCAGGTCATTCCTCTACAAGGAAAGGGGAATGACAGATATGAAGCTGTCTGAGTGACAGATATGAAGCAAACTGAAGTCACATTAGGCAAGCTAAAGTCACACAATTTTCTCCTGCACTTCACCTAGGTTATTACACTCACTGATAACTACACCATACTTATAGACATGTTTGCTGACAGGCTGCAGAGCAAGCAACCATTCATGATACCTTAAATCAAGATATTGTATAAACATAGATTTGAATATGAATTCCCATAAGGAGGAAGGCTAAGACTGAGATTTCTTTTCCCATTATTTCTACATGCTGGTAATGTGTTTGATGATATAAATGCCTTTAATTGATAAGAATGGATTTAAAAAAAAATCTACAGGCCTTTCTTCTGCTCTTACACTAGTAGTAAATCAGGAGTAGCTCTACTATAGCCAAGGTAGGTATACTGCTCTGTAACTAGGGTGAGAAGAGGATCCAACCCTGGAGTTTTTAATTTAAGAAGTGATAATTTTCTATGCGCAAGTCTACACTGCAAAGAGAAACCCGTGGCAATGAGTCTCAGAGTCCCAGACAATTGTCTCAGGCCAACTGCGCTTGGGCTGCGGGGCTAAAATAGCAGTGTAAACATTCCTTCTTGGGCTGGAGCCTGGGTCCTGAAACCTGGCAAGGGAGGAGGGTCTCAGAGCCTGGGCTCAGCCCAAGCAGTAACATCTACATGGCTATTTTTAGCCCTACAGCCCAAGCCTTACGAGCATGAGTCAATTGTCTGACACTCAGAGCCATGGGTTTTTCTTGGCAGTATAGCTGTACACTATATCAGTGGCTCTCAATCTTTCCAGACCACTGTACCCCTTTCAGGAGTCTGATTTATCTTGTGTACCCCCAAGTTTCACCTCACTTCAAAACTACTTGCTTACAAAATCAGACATAAAAATACAAAAGTGTCACAGCTCACTATTACTGAAAAATTGCGTACTTTTTCATTTTTACCATATAATTATAAAATACATCTGTTGGAATATAAATATTGTACTTACATTTCAGTGTACAGTATATATAGCGGTATAAACCAGTCATTGTCTGTAAGAAATTTTAGTTTGTACTGACTTTGCTCGTGCTTTTTATTTAGCCTGTTGTAAAAACTAGGCAAATAGCTAGATGAGTTGATGTACCTCCTGGAAGACCTCTGCGTTCCCCCAGAAGTACGCATAACCCGGGTTAAGAACCACTGCACTGTATGCTGTACAAAGAGGAACGATGGTCTCACGGTTTAGGGACTAGACTGGGCTTTGAAAGATCTCTGTTCATGGTTCTGCCACAGACTTCCTGGGATACCTTGGGCAAAATCACTTAATCTTCTTGTTCCTCAGCTCCCTGTAAAATGGAGATGATACTTGATAACCTCAAAGGAGTGCGGTAGAGTAGAAAATCATTGATGTTGGTAAGACTCTAAAAGTAACCAGTGGCATTTAAAAGGGGGAATGTTCTCCCAGTAAATAACATAGTAGCTTTACAAGCATATTCAGTCCTCTTCCTCCTGTTTCTTGCTTTTCCCAATACATCTCCTTCCTTCTTCCACTTGGAGTGCACTGACACCCCCTTACCAGCATGTATCTATGTCCACCACCATCTATATCATCTTTGAATTTGGCTCAGTTACTTTAACCTGCATTTTATTACCTATTGCACTTTAAGATCAACACTTTAAAGTGTTACTTTTGGACAGGAAATTTGGGTATTTTGCTATTGGGTAGAATCCCGGACTTACTTTTACTCAAAAAAAAAAAAAATCCATCAACTCTGCTTATATTGTTTCTCAAAAACAAATGGGGCTTTATTTTATTTTTTTTTTTTTACAGTCCGATGCTGTGTTGTTCATGAAGATCTTTCAAAAATAAGACTTGGAAATGTAGTAGGTGATTTAAGAATAATTCTTTCCCCCCAGCAAAACAATAGCATATTTCTTATTTCCATCATACAAATGATCCCACAAGGGACTTTAAAGGCTTTTTGTCTCGTAAAAATCGCTTACACAGGTGCATATTTAAAGCATGATTTCTTGTTATTATTTTGCATGGTAAAGACGCAGCGGATTTAACTTCTTAGTAGCAATGAAAATGTGATGTGTGACTGGGATGCCCACCAATATAGATATAAGGCTGCAGTGAGAGCAAGGTGTTTTTGTGCATTCGTTATGGGAAAGAAAGAATGTACCGAAAGGCACTTCTCGTGAATTTCAGAAGAATTTGATTATTATGTATGCTCAAATATGGACGAGAGAAACATTCTTTCCATCTGATATAAGAGAATCTGTGAGAATGATAATGAAATAGACCAACCTAAATGTGACCCTACCCCGCCCCCAAAACCTCCACCAAATTGTTATTTTTCTTTAAATTTGTTTTTTTTTATTAATTTTCCATGTGTAAGACCCAAATAATATGTCTCATCAGAAGCAATCACAAGTGACGCAAGAAATCTAGACATACAAGAAAAATTGCTGCAAGGCATAAATGGGAAATTGAGCACTCTAAGTTAAGAACCACAAAGCAGAATAACATAAACTCAGAGATAATTGTACATTATATTTCAAATTCCCCCCAGTCTGAATAATTTCCATGGGCTTTGGATCAGACCCTATGCAAATCTAAACTGGTGGGGTTTGGAGGGAGGAAAAGGGAGTGATGCTCAGCCAGTGGTGATAATCGCAGAGTTATCAGAGGGGTAGTTGTGTTAGTCTGTATCCACAAAAACGAGCAGTCCGGTGGCACCTTAAAGACTAACAGATTTATTTGGGCATAAGCTTTCTTGGGTAAACTCCCACACTTCTTCAGATGCGTGGAGTGAAAATTACAGATTCAGGCATAAATATATGTTGGCACATGAAGAGAAGGGAGTTACCTTACAATCCCAGAGTTGTACAATGTTCACAGCTCTAGTCATCTACGATATACTCCCTTTCCTAGGTGTAATACTTTGGTAAACCTATGTCAAGGACCAAACAATATCTTTTTCGAGCTCACAGTACTTTTAGTAAATCTACTAACATAGAGGGGACCAATCAAAGAATTTAGGTTTTCAGATTTTCAGTTTTTTTGACAATTTAAAAAAACATTTTCAATGGGAAAAAAAATCAATTTTCCAACCAGCTCTAATTTTATTCTGGATCCGTCAGTAGCCTAACAAATCCTTGGGAAGGGCCTTTGCATGTACTTTAATGCTGGAATAACAGACTTTAAAAGAAGCATGTTTCATAAATTCTGGAAACAAGCAGCGACAAAGTTGGTACATACTCCACAAGTGACAATGTGCATTCTAAAAATGTACTTTTCCTTTGAGTTACAAACAGTTTTCCACATGGTCAAAGATCTGTAGACAAATGTGTTAGCAAAAATGCACATGCATAGGACTTCAGCCTGCATAGCACATGAGCAGAATATTGTGAAAAGTGATGAGCAAGGCAGCAGGCACGAATCCCAGGAGAACGCAATTAATGAGTGCTGCTGTATGGTCAGACTACGCCTGCTTAGTAGCAGAAGTAAATTGTAGGGATGAGAGCCTCACACCCTACTCTCTGGCCCCTTTGTGCCACGTAAAAGGCTGAAATGGTATAAAGGAGCCTTCGATCCCACTGGCACAGGAACTGTGGAAGACAGCCATAAGCCTGTCGTCTCAGGACCTCCTCACAAGCCCTACTGATGTAAGGGACATGCTGGAGTAGAGCAGGGAGTGGTAGGGACATGTTGGAAGCAGGACCATAGCAGGTAGACTGCAGATATCCTAGGCATAGGTGCCACCCCCTTTTTATTAAAACTTTTTTGAACTCCAGATATGTTATATCTGTGGCTCACTACCATTCTATGCCTCTCTATTGGGAATCATGCACTTCCCTGGGCATAGACTGTAAATTTAGACTTGTCAATTTCCTTGTCTTCTTATGATCAGTTTCACTTTCTGGTATTCATGCATTGGCACAATGCTGTGGTGTAAGGGATTCCAATGCTGCAGAATATCCCAGCAGGGGGAGAAAACAAACTTGTTTATGACAATTAAGGTTGTTAATTTAGGCTGGTATTTTCAAAAAGTGTCTAAGTGACTTTAGAGGACAAGTCCTATGGAAAATGGCTAGGGCTTGTGCTCCTTAAACCATTTAGGTGGTTTTGAAATCCTCACCCATTGTGCCCTTTACAACAAACTGAACAGAATGCAGTAAGGTTTCTTAATAAATAAATAAATAGTTACAAATTTCTGGAATTTCTAAGATGACATTGCTAAACCCTCTGTCTCTTATCCTCACCCACCAGCCACCTATGGCAATGCTCATCTCTTCTGTCTGCATGCTGTGTTTATATAGTAGCTCTTAGAGGCCTGCTGACTTCTCTGCTGACCCCCTGGATCTGTATGTACTTGGAAAAGCTTTGCTATTATTTTAACCTCTTGAGCAATCTTCCCTTTTGTTCTCCACTTTTGTCTTCCTTATCTTATTTGTACACTCTCTTATCTGCATTCTGCAATCTTTATCATTTTTTTTTTTAGTTTAAGATGTTTTCTTTGCTTGCATTGTATTAGAATAATAAGTAACCTCTGGGCATAGGTTAATCAAGTATCTAATCTGTCACTACCTATCTGGCCATAAGGGTATGTTGATATTTCAGAGAAAATTAACCCTCAGGTCTTGTTCTTTCCTAATACTCAAACTCAGTTTCCAAGACCTCAGGCATATTTCTTCCAACATTTATTGGTTCCAACATGTAGAGACCTCCAGCATCCTCCCTAAGAGGTTGTTCACCCAAATCTTCTGTCCCACTACATGGAAAATATCTCATTTGATCCAGTCCTGGAGAATAAATATAAAACTATTTAAAATTAAAAGGAAAACATAGTCAGTGGGAGTATTTCCCTGCCTCTTTGCAAAGGGCTGAGTTGTCTTTCTCTGCTGTATTTGCAGAAACCTGTCACTACAGACAGTCTGATAGCCACATTCACATATTAGCGGGTCCCATCAGTTTCCTTTCACAGCCAGGTGTTTCCTGGGAATACCTATTGTAATGACCGGTTGGCTGCTCCTTAGTCTGTGACACTTACTGTCTGGCTCTCGGTTGGTTCTTTTTGTCAGAACATAAACTGTTTCCATGCACTCTTTCTCACACTGACCAAGTATCTCTCATCTGGCCAGCATCAACCTTCCTTTCCTTTCTCACCCAGCCTGCCAGACAGTGATAGCCTCATCCTCCAGCAACCCACAAGCAGTGACTGCATTCTACTGGCAGGGCAGGATGCTTGCCAAATCATCATCACGATCAGTGGTGCACTATGAAACAAACAAGCACATTATTCCAAGTTTCAACTTCCTCTTTCCTTTCATGGTACGGTATCTGCTTAGTTCATCAAGGCAGAGAGCAACGTGCAGCCCAAAAATGAGTGCCAACTTCCTTCCATTGCACATTAAAACTGAGTATCAGCTATCTGCACTAAATTAACTCCCATCTACTGCATAGAGCATTAACCACTTTAATGCCTCTGGATGTACAGCATAGGGCATGCTTTGAAAAATGGGATCCAGAGGGCTTTAATTTACACCAGGCATATTGCTGGGAAACCTATCCATGCATCCTGCCTCTTGCTCCACTGAAAATAATGGATTTACCTTTAAAAAGGTGCCGTCTTTGAACTTGCACCTTGGGGACGGAAAGGAGGGTGAAGGATGTGGGTAATAGAAAATCATTTAACTTCATCCATTTAGTATTTTCTGTCTTGACTACAAAAGACTGGCCAGTTACACCATCTTACATCAATGCAGCACAAAGGGGACTGAAAGCCGCTTAATGCAGCAACTGAGTGTTCAGCTGTCATAAGGGAATTCCAGCCGGGGTAGACAGCACTACACAACCTGCTTCGTTCCCTACTGCCATAGGTGCTAGCCAGGACCAAGGAGGGGTGATCCTGGCCAGCAGAGTGTAATTGCTAATAAAGATTGGAGCAGCAATGAAACTAGATTGCTAAATTGTTTAGTAAATTGCTAGAATTCTAAATTCTCTAGATCAAGAATCCACAGTGTTAGGGGAAGGTGGCAGAACGCTAACTCTGTTCAGTTCCCCATGTACATCAAGCATTGTTCTGGCACACCTGGGGAATCTATCATTATAAGTAAAAAGAAATTGATTCCTCAAATAGCCATATCCAATGGTAAATGGATTACCATTGATCCAGTGCATTAAATGTCATAATTCCTTTGGATGAAGTCTAAAATACTGTATTAGATTTTGACTTTAACTTTACTAGCAAGTTTCCTTTTTCTGATTTTGAACAGAATGTGTGTGTATAGTAACTGCATACAGTATGAAACGGAACATATTTTGGGGAAACTAATTAAGTTTTACATAACTCCCATTTTAATAACATATTAAAATAAAAATCATACCTTCTGCCCAAAGAATAACGAATATTTGTGCAGCAGATGAACTGTAAATGTTATCAAGCACAGTGTGCAGTGTTATTGTAGCTCTGTTGATCCACCAATATTAGAGAGGCAAGGTAGATGAGGTAATATCTGTTATTGAACCAACTTCTGTTGGTGAGAGAGACAAGCTTTTAAGCCACACAGAGCCTGAAAGTTTGTCTCTCTCACCAACAGACTTTGGTTCAATAACAGATATTACCTCACCCACCTTGTCTCTCTAACATCAAGCAAAATAAACATTCCAACTGTAATTGTTACTGGAGATGGATGTTTATAAATATGGAAACACACAAAAAAAAGCTGATAATACAGAGCCAGACGCAATGACTGAGAAAAGAATACAGTAGTCTGTGTAGTGGTAGTTAAACAGGTTAAATAGTTAAGAGAATGAAGGGATAGAGCTTCATGGTGTTTGTAGCAGTTTCACTTGTTTGTACAAATGTTTGCAGCCCTTTCCCCTTCTCCCCGCCTTTACTTTGAGACTCAGGGCTTGTCTACACTACAGCTGCTGGTTGATCTAAGCTACGCAAGTTGAGTTACGTTAGTAGTGTAACTCAAGTCGACATAGCTTAGATCTACTTACTGCAGGGTCCACACAATGCTATGTCGATGGGAGATGCTCTCCCGCCAACATTATTTCTGCCTCTCATTGAGGTGGAATACAGAAATCGATGGGAGAGCGCTCTGCCATTGATGGAGCATGTCTGCACTAGACCAGCTAAATCGATGCCGCTGCACCGATTTAGCGCCATAGTGAAGACCAGCCCTCAGATTTGAACACAGTGTGTCCAACTTTCTTTTTTTTGTTAACAGTCTCATGATATTTCTTAAAGCTTGAGCTCACAGTTCACTCCAATGTCATGATTGTCTATGTCTATGTTAAGCATAGAGTGGAAAGAAAATGAAGTAAGAGTGGATACAGCTGTAGGTAGGAGGAAGGGCAGTGTAGATACAAGTCTAATAGGTTATACTGGTAGTAAAATAACCGTGCCTAGTAGGGTACAGAATGTGAGTGAGGCTAAACAGCAAAAATTAAGATGTTTGTACACTAATGCAAGGAGCCTAGGTAACAAAATGGAGGAACTAGAGTTACTGGTGCAGGAAGTGAAACCAGATATTATAGGTATAACAGAGACCTGGTGGAATAGTAGTCATGACTGGGCTACAGGTATTGAAGGGTATGTGCTGTTTAGGAAAGACCGAAATAAAGGTAAAGGTGGTGGAGTAGCACTGTATATCAATGATGAGATAGAATGTAAAGAAATAAGAAGCGATGAAATGGATATGACTGAGTCTGTCTGGGCAAAAATTAAATTGGGGAAGAAAACTATTAGAGCCTCCCCTGGGATAGTGCTTGGGGTGTGCTATAGACCGCCGGGATCTAATTTGGATATGGATAGAGCCCTTTTTAATGTTTTTAATAAAGTAAATACTAATGGAAACTGTGTGATCATGGGAGACTTTAACTTCCCAGATATAGACTGGAGGACGAGTGCTAGTAATAATAATAGGGCTCAGATTTTCCTAGATGCGATAGCTGATGGATTCCTTCAGCAAGTAGTTGCTGAACCGACTAGAGGGGATGCTATTTTAGATTTGGTCTTGGTGAGTAATGAGGACCTAATAGAGGAAATGGTTGTAGGGGATAATCTTGGCTCAAGTGATCATGAGCTAATTCAGTTCAAACTGAATGGAAGGATTAACAAAAATAAATCTGCAACTAAGGTTTTTGATTTCAAAAGGGCTGACTTTCAAAAATTAAGGAAATTAGTTAGGGAAGTGGATTGGACTGAAGAATTTATGGGTTTAAAGGTAGAGGAGGCCTGGGATTATTTTAAATTAAAGCTGCAGAAGCTATCGGAAGCCTGCATCCCAAGAAAGGGGAAAAAATTCATAGGCAGGAGTTGTAGACCAAGCTGGATGAGCAAGCATCTTAGAGAGGTAATTAAGAAAAAGCAGAAAGCATATAGGGAGTGGAAGAAGGGAGGGATCAGTAAGGCAAGCTACCTTATTGAGGTCAGAATATGTAGGGATAAAGTGAGACAGGCTAAAAGTCAAGTAGAGTTGGACCTTGCAAAGGGAATTAAAACCAATAGTAAAAGGTTCTATAGTCATATAAATAGGAAGAAAACAAAGAAAGAAGAAGTGGGACCGCTAAAAACTGAGGATGGAGTGGAGGTCAAGGATAATCTAGGCATGGCCCAATATCTAAACAAATACTTTGCCTCAGTCTTTAATAAGACTAAAGAGGATCTTAGGGATAATGGTAGCATGATAAATGGGAATGAGGATATGGAGGTAGACATCACCATATCTGAGGTAGAAGCGAAACTCAAACAGCTTAATGGGACTAAATCGGGGGGCCCAGATAATCTTCATCCAAGAATATTAAAAGAATTGGCACAAGAAATTGCAAGCCCATTAGCAAGAATTTTTAATGAATCTGTAAACTCAGGGGTTGTACCGTATGATTGGAGGATTGCTAACATAGTTCCTATTTTTAAGAAAGGGAAAAAAAGTGATCCAAGTAATTATAGGCCTGTTAGTTTGACATCTGTAGTATGCAAGGTCTTGGAAAAAATTTTGAAGGAGAAGGTAGTTAAGGACATTGAAGTCAATGGTAATTGGGACAAAATACAACATGGTTTTACAAAAGGTAGATCGTGCCAAACCAACCTGATCTCCTTCTTTGAGAAAGTAACAGATTTTTTAGATAAAGGAAACGCAGTGGATCTAATTTACTTAGATTTTAGTAAGGCGTTTGATATGGTGCCACATGGGGAATTATTAGTTAAATTGGATAAGATGGGCATCAATAGGAATATTGAAAGGTGGATAGGGAATTGGTTAAAGGGGAGACTACAACGGGTCCTACTGAAAGGTGAACTGTCAAGTTGGAGGGAGGTTACCAGTGGAGTTCCTCAGGGATCGGTTTTGGGACCAATCTTATTTAATCTTTTTATTACTGACCTGGGCACAAAAAGTGGGAGTGTGCTAATAAAGTTTGCAGATGATACAAAGCTGGGAGGTATTGCTAATTTAGAGAAGGACAGGGATACCCTACAGGAGGATCTGGATGACCTTGTAAACTGGAGTAATAGGAATAGGATGAAATTTAATAGTGAGAAGTGTAAGGTCATGCATTTAGGGATTAATAACAAGAATTTTAGTTATAAGCTAGGGACGCATCAACTAGAAGTAACGGAGGAGGAAAAGGACCTTGGAGTATTGGTTGATCATAGGATGACTATGAGCTGCCAATGTGATATGGCTGTGAAAAAAGCTAATGTCGTCTTGGGATGCATCAGGAGAGGTATTTCCAGTAGGGATAAGGAGGTTTTAGTACCGTTATATAAGGCACTGGTGAGACCTCACCTGGAGTACTGTGTGCAGTTCTGGTCTCCCATGTTTAAGAAGGATGAATTCAAACTGGAACAGGTACAGAGAAGGGCTACTAGGATGATCCGAGGAATGGAAAACTTGTCTTATGAAAGGAGACTCAGGGAGCTTGGCTTGTTTAGCCTAACTAAAAGAAGGCTGAGGGGAGATATGATTGCTCTCTATAAATATATCAGAGGGATAAATACCAGAGAGGGAGAGGAATTATTTAAACTCAGTACCAATGTGGACACAAGAACAAATGGATATAAACTGGCCACTAGGAAATTTAGATTAGAAATTAGACGAAGGTTTCTAACCATCAGAGGAGTGAAGTTTTGGAATAGCCTTCCGAGGGAAGTAGTGGGGGCAAAAGATCTATCTTGCTTTAAGATTAAACTCGATAAGTTTATGGAGGAGATGGTATGATGGGATAACATGGTTTTGGTAATTAAATATTCATGGTAAATAGGCCCAATGGCCTGTGATGGGTTTTAGATGGGGTAAGGTCCAAGTTACCTGGGAAAGAATTTTCTGTAGTATCTGGCTGATGAATCTTGCCCATATGCTCAGGGTTTAGCTGATCGCCATATTTGGGGTCGGGAAGGAATTTTCCTCCAGGGCAGATTGGAAGAGGCCCTGGAGGTTTTTCGCCTTCCTCTGTAGCATGGGGCACGGGTCACTTGCTGGAGGATTCTCTGCTCCTTGAGGTCTTTAAACTACAATTTGAGGACTTCAATAGCACAGATATAGGTGTGAGGTTTTTTTTGTAAGAGTGGTGGGTGAAATTCTGTGGCCTGCGTTGTGCAGGAGGTCAGACTAGATGATCATAATGGTCCCTTCTGACCTAAATATCTATGAATCTATGAATCTATGAATCTATGATGTTTGCCGACTCAAAGACAAAAATGTCCTGATTCATTTCTGGCTCTTTCTGGTGGGTTTGGTGCCTCACCAATGACCCCAATGTTTACTTTAGCACCAACCTGAAATCCTCTAGGTACCAGTTGGGCAAATTCAGGGAGAGCAGTGCCACCAGCCTCCTAATGGACCCAGGTATTCATTGCATAATCAATATCAGGGTGTACTCTAAGGGCAGGTCTACACTACAGCCCTAAGTCTACCTATGTTAGGTTGACTTACAGCCACCATGGGCTTCTCATCTCCATGAGCGGCAAGTGGGGAGCCTCTTGGCAGCAGCCTGGCTGGGAGTGGGAAGCCAGGTCAACCGGGCTCTAGCTGCCTGGCTTGCTTGTCAGTTTCACGGCTCCAGCACGGATGACATCAGCCCCATGTAGTGTCCTGCATTCACAGCAGAAATCTGTGTATTCCTGTTCTGACTAGTGGTCATTGCTGGGCCAGAATGTGGGCATCAGTTGACATGCAGGTCAAGCGACCCAACTCATGCCCTCTCACATCTCTCCTGTCAAGAAAGATTGCTAGAATGGATGACTTCCTGTCTCAGAGAATAGCATGGACATCGTCCACTGCATGGAGCTGAGAATAAGTATTTCTTCCCAACTCATTTTCTGTCAAGTCCATATTGATTCATAGATTCCTAGGTCACAAAGGGACTATTGTGATTATCTCTTCTGATCTCCTCTATGATACATGTCATAGAACTTCCCTAGAATAATTCCTTTTGAACTAGAGCACTTTTTTTTAAAGTCCAATCTTGATTTAAAAATTGCCAGTGATGGAGAATCCACCATGACCCTTAGTGGTTTGTTCCAATGGTTAATTACCCTCACTGTTAAAAATGTATGCCTTATTTCCAGACTGAATTAGTCCAACTTCACCTTCCACTCATTAGATCTTGAATATGTATGTGGCCTACTAGGATTTGGCCTATGAAAATCAGAGCTTTTCTCATTTTTTCAGTTGCTCAGAACCCATGATGCTGTCATCAGTGATGACAGTATTGTGAATATGACAAATAATCAATATACCACCAACATGAATTTGCTCATGCGTATAATTGTGCAGCTGAAACCATGCTGCAGTTTGAGGAAACCAATAGTATTTAGAGTCTGATAGTTCCAGAATACTGGCCTCCACTTTGCACAGGCTTCTTCAAAATCAGCAACTATGGCTTTCCCTTACACACTGCATTGCAAATACAAATATTAACATTCAGATGGCCTGATTTGCAGTCAGAAAAATCAGTCCTAATGCTAACATGAGAAGGGACGGTCTTATTGTTCTGTGTTTGTGCAGCACCTAGCTCGATGGAATTCTGGTCCATGACTAGGGCTCCTAGGTGGAACAGTAATACAAATAAATAGTAATAATATCTGCACCCATAATTCACAAGCAGGTGCAAAACTTCTGAGAAAGAAGGAGGCTGGCCCTCAGCTTAGCTGAAAATGTACCCCTGAAAATTCAGTACAACTTCAGTCATTAGCTTCCAAAGTCACATATGGAGCAGCTAGATGTCAACTTCCTTAATGAAGTGATACAATCACACTCAGGCTATTTCTCAGTATCAGTTCCTACTAATAAGAAGTTATCTGTCTTCATATTGATTTATCACAATTGATACCATATGGACACATTCTCATATAGCCCAGAAAGAAGCAAAGGAGATAATTGTATGCTTTATAACTTCATAATTCTCTGCACCAGTTAATTATATGGAATATTAAATCCACCTCAAAATAAACAAATACCATAATTATCATGAGCAAATTTTTAATTCAGCCTACTCAACCAACTTGACCTGGTGTAACCTAAACTAGACATTAGAGTGCCTAAAATAGGTATTTAGGTGCCTCCTAAATTTAAAAATTGGGACCTTGATAGATTATGAAGAAAAAAGTTAAATGGCCAAGTTACTTGTGTTTGAAAACCTTGTTTCCCTATTTTTACTGCATTTTTACTATCTATTCTACATACATCCGGGCACGCATGCCACACAAAATCCCGCTGGAATTAATGGGACTTTGTATTTTAAGACAAGCATTGTACTTCCATTACATCCTATGGAGTCTGTAGGCCCAGTAATATGTGACTGGATGAATTAGATCAGTGCATAGTATTATCAACATGCAAATCACTGCAAATCTAATGGACCTCCAAGTGTTCCTTTCATATCGTATTACACCACGTTCACATGGGGCTGGGACCCTTTCAAAATGTTGGCAAGTCAGTCAATCATTCACTCGGTTCATCTCTCTCTCAATGGCTCCATTTATTTTAACAAACTTGTTCTGATTTGCCAAGTACCCAGTAGCCCAAAATATCCGTCCCATCAGAGGGTGGCTCCAAATTCAGATGCACACAAAACTAATTTGGCCTGTCTTTTCTGAGGAGGTTTCATAGTCTCTTTCAGTATGGTCCATATCACAATACTCCCTTTATTTTGTATTTTCCTTCTCACAGAGTAAATAAACCGAACTAATTAGGTTAAGGGATAACCATGAGTAATGTCACAGCTGCACTCAACAGTTCTCAGGAAGTGACTGTGAGATAGCTGAAGCATTTGGATGAGCACAGAAGCAAGTGATCGGCAATAACCCACCATACATCAAAATAATAAAAGGAGACAGAATTTGGCAACTGTTATGATACTGCAATATTAACATGGATGGAGATGTCCCAATATAAATATTTCAAAATGTTTTCTAAATAATTTCTAAACACAACAGGAATTCCAGGAATTGTACAGCTCAGTTCTAAACAACATTAAGTTTAAGATGATCAGATCAGATTTAGAATGGGAATATAAGGGAGTGGGGAATAAAGGAGAGACAAAAAGATTTGCAGATTAACAGGTCACTTTCAAACCAGCATCATTGGTGCCAAATGGAGCTTTCTAATTACTTTTATTTTCCTGCTGAAATTGCAAGAGTGAAGCACAAAAAGCTACACAGCGATGGGGTGATTCACATGTTTCTGGAATCTACAAGCCATGCATTCCCCTCCCGGCACTATGGCTGTTGTCTGCTGAGTGAATTAGTGTTTAGTAGTTCCAGGCTGAACTCATTAAAAGAAGTAACAGATATTTAGACTATAGAATTTTAGCTAGCAAAAACAGAGCCCCTTTTGCTTTTCCGACTGTTAAAAGTAGCTGAAGTGATTGTTTTTTCACATTCGGTCACTACAGAAAAGTGTTGCTTCACAAAGAGCGAGCTGTGGTATCTGTAGCTTTACTATTTTCCCATACACATTCAAGGCCACATTTTTAAAAGGCCTCTCTGATCTGCACTAACAAATTTAGTGTAAGCGCATACTTGTGGGCATGAAATAGACGCCTGTGCAAGCAATGAATTGCTTGCTTACTTTCAGTAGCACCCATACAACACTTTGCATCTTCAATCACTCTGAAAAATCCAAAAAACAGCTCTGCCCATCTCCCTCATCTATGGGTGTGTCCACGTCTGGGCACTGCACAAGCTTCTGCTCCCACTCCACACACTTCTGACCCGTGTTGCCCTGCTTTCTTGGGAAGAGGCAGCTAGCTTTTTCCTCCTCTTGTATGGGGTCTCATCTTTGGGGACTGATGAGACACGTTTTCTTGAAGTAGTATTTTGTCTTTTCAGTGGACTACTTGGAACCATTCCCCTCAATCCGTTTGGCTTCGTTTTCTGTAAGCCCACTAAAGCACAACAGAACCCACTGAACTCTCTCATGTGCCCCTGAGGCTTGCTACTTAAAATGTTCAGGGCACTCTGGAGTTCATGCCCCAGAGGCATAATCACAGACTGCGAAGTACCACGCACCATGAGAAGTAAGAGATCTATCAGAGAACAGAGCAGGGTGTTGCACAATCCCTCAAGGACACAAAGAATAAATTAGAGGGGATCAGAACACTGATGGGGATTGGAGTTTGGGGAGGAAGGTTTGCAGGGCCTCAGAAATTTAGATTAACAGATTGAAAATCCCACCCTATGTGACTTTCACTGGAAGATATGCTCCTGAATTACTTAGGCACTTTTGAAAATCCACAGAGCCTAGTTTTCCACTCTGTTTCATTGATTTTGCACAAGCTATCACTTCACTGACTTCAGCTGAGTGATTTTGGTATAAAGTCAGCATATCAGAGTGGGGTGAGCATCAGGTCCTTGAACTTTCACATGCTTGTCTAACCTAACCAGACTTCCCAAACCAGGAGTTTCACTCAGCGCTCTTTTAAATTCCAAAATGTTTTAAAAGAAGCTTCTTAAGGATACATTTCCTGCTTTTAGTTTTTGAAATAAAACCATCATTCAGATTAGTTTCTCTATAGGGCGACTCCTAAGATACAAGTGGCTTCGTGCGAGCCTAATTTGGTTGTATAAAGTAGAATGTATATCATTTGTAGAGAAGAATTTTGTTAATTGTGCTAACTGAAGGATGGTTCATTTGCATCAAACTCAATAAGCTGGCAAGAAAGCTCACCAACCTTGCCAGATATAAGGGACTACTAGGACAGTAAGAAGAATTGGTTTAAGAAACCATTTATTTGATGAAATTGGAGGAACCCCAACTTCATAAATCAATTCCCAAATTGCAGGAAAAAATATTACCTTTTAAATGCCCCTAATTGTTATTCATTATTCTAGGCCCTCTAAACCTCACTAGAGAGGTTTATTGATGATGTAGTCTTCAAAGAACATTATTCAGGCAACGGAAAGAAAAAAATAAAAGAGTACTGCACCAGAATAATGAATTACAGTGGATAACATCAAGAAGTTTTAGTTTGTTTGCTTTAGGCTAATTTAACAAATACAATGATTTCTTTTTCCCCCTCTCCTTTTTTTTTTTTTTTTTTTTTTTTAAAGTAAGGTGGAAAGAAACAAAATTGTCTGAAGAAAAGGGGCCTGTGCATTCCAGGCAGAACAATTACATCTAATTCCCTTGGGTTAACCCTAGTAAAACCTAATCCTGCTAATGATTAAAAAGGTCTCTTTAATCTGTATAGAACAGACCAAGGTTCTTTTGACTTGGGAGTTCTGACAGAAGATTCTATATTGCTATATTTTTTTTCTAGGGGCCTAACATATAAGGCATGAATTCATGATTCCACTGAAGTCAGTGGGAGTTGACTTTAATAGGGTGAGAAATGAAATTTCATCCAAGGACTCTAAATTGCAGTTTATCTGACTATAGTGAGTTCTGCGTGCAGAACCATGCCCCATTTAGCAAGGTACTTAAGCATATGCCCAATTTGAAGCATGCAAGTAGTTTAGGGTGACCAGATAGAAAGTGTGAAAAAACAGGACAGGGGCTGGGGGGTAATAGGTACCTACATAAGAAAAAGCCCCAAATGTCTGGACTGTCCCTATAAAATAGAGACATCTGGTCACTCTAAAGTAGTACCATTCATTTCAATGGGACTACTCACTGAGTGAAATCCTGGCTCCATTAAAGTCAATGGCAAAACTTCCAATCTAAAGGCAAGAAAGGTTACAATTTGGAACAAGAAGAGTTTTTTTTTATAGCGGATTCCTTCACAGAATAGAAGGGAAGGCAGTGTGCTAGGCAACTATTGATCAAGAAGCCATACCTGGCATAACAGATACAATGAAGGAAGAAACAAAGTTGGGGCGGAGAAGACATTGGTCTAGAGAAAAGTTGTGTGAAGCATATATGGGTTGGAGAAGAGACGAGGATAGAAAGGTAAGGAAACAAGGTATGAAATAGGGTTGGGTTTGTTTTGTTTGTATTACAATATTGTCTTGGACCTCATTGTGCTAGGCTGTACATACACATAATAAGAGACAGTCCACATCCTGAAGAACTTATAATCTAAATAGACAAGAGAGACAAAGGGTGGGAGGAAAACACTACTGTTGTCTCTGTTTTACAGAGTGGGAACCAAGACACGGAAGAAGCCCTTGGCAGAGCCAGGAACTGATCCCAGGCCTCTGAGTTCCCGTCCCATGCTTTAACTAGAAGTCCATCCTTCCTCTTGAAAGAAAAAACAAGAACGGGTTATTTTCTTTCATTTAGAAGATACTGGGGTGGGGGAGGAAAGGAGGGAGCAGAGAGGGAATGTGTTCTTGGACAGATTGTGAATGTGTTGTTTAAGCTTGCCAGGACTAAGGTTTGGGCAGTCATACCTATTGACCAGGTCTGGTGTCAGACTCTTGGGGGAGGAGGCCTACATCAAGGATCAGAAGGTCACAGCCTAAGAGCAGTAGCCTGAGTTCAGGACTGAGATCAGGGTCCTAGTACTGATGCCCGGGGTCAGGAAGAGAGCCAGTTTTCAAGAGGCAAAGCCAGGGTGCATAGCCAGAGTCAGAGTTCAAGCACCAAAGCTTGGGGTCAAATCCAAAGTCATAGTTGAAGTATCAAAGCCAGGATGCAGGGGCAGGATCAGAATCCAAGTTCAAGGGCAGAAGCTGAGGGTCTGAGCCAGGATCAGGAGGCCAAGATCAAGTCAAGATGCAGGTCCAACACTTTAGCTAGCAAAGGAGACTACCTCAGTGCATAGACCCATCCTGGAATGTCTCCTGGGCCTAAATAGGGCACCTGGACCAATCAGGGGCCACAAGGGAAGCAAGGTGGTACTTCGAGTGGTGTTTATCTCCACAGGGTCTATGTGGTAATGCATGCAGGCCTATCATGGCTGCCCATGTGGAGGCACTGACAGACACACAATGAGACAAGCAAGAACTGTACATGCAATCCTACTGCATCCATTACTTAACTTCTATACATAAACATAAACTTTCTGCACTTACATTATTTCTTTTAATACACTGTAATTTCTCAATGTAATTATTCATTAATTACACTGTATTTTTGCATAAAGACCAGGATTTGATACTTCCTTTCTCTGACATCCATATTAACCAGCAGTAACTCCAGCAAAGTCAGTGGGACTACACTGGCAAAAAACTGGTGTGAGTGGAAGGAGAATTAGGCCCCTATCTACAACCTATGAATTCCATATCGAGAACATCTATATACATCAATTATATAAGACTATTATCATTGTTATGTACACACCATTGTAAATGTGGATGACATTAGGCCTGATCGAAAGTCTTTCAGTGACTTCAGAAGGCTTTAGATCAGGTCCATTTAGAAAACATATCTGCCCTGAAAAACTGTTATTCTAACTGAAACCAACACAGTACATGACAGAACAGTCTGGGCTGAAGAACCTGGTGGACACCCTCAGTGGAGATTTTGGCTATATATTTTAAAGATGGGCTTGAAGGAAGAGAGAGAAAGTTCTAGGTGCATGAGACGTGGAAGGCTGGTCCAGATATAGGTGATGGCCAGAAAAATAGTGTGAAGCCAAGAAGAGGAGATGAATTTCATTAGCAGGTGGGAATGGGAAGAATATATAGAGTGAATGATGAAGTAGAAGGAGAGGAGAGAAAACATGTAGGTAGCAATGGACTTGTGGGTAGCTCTTCAGGAGCTGGAACATTATGTGGAATTTAAGAGGAAGGGATTCTAAATTCATCTTTATGTGACTCAGGAAACCAAAAGAAACCAAGACTGTAGAAAAGGAAGTTAATTATAATTAAAACAAAGAAAAGGAAAAAGTTCCCAGGCTATTTGATATCTCTTTCCCCATTAAAGGATCAAAGGTTTACAAATTGGTCATTTTGTCATCAATTTACATATTAAATGGTCACTAAATGACACTTTGGTCCTCAGTAAATAACAGAGGTGTTGTTTTTCTTTAGATCAGGTCAGACATAAGGAGGGATCACACAACTGACACCAAGACTTAGCTAGTTTCAATATGGGGTGGCTCCCAATATAAAAATGGCTTTGTGCAAACCTAGGGCCAGATTGTAGCCCATCGAACAGGTGCATGTGGGGCTGAAAGGAGATAAAAGGTGCCATTCCAGAGACTGGAGTGATCGTTAGTACTAGTTGACAAATAATTAATTTTGAATAGCAATGTGCCCACACCAAAACCTGGGGTACAACAATGCAAAGGTCTTCAAAGTGCCTGGAATCAGGATCCTGACTGTGTGCCCTGTTTTGACATGACTTAGTCACTGATGGTAATTTCAAAGAAACTTTTTATCTTAATTAGCTACATTTTAATAACCTAACTAGAAGCTAGGCTGAGAACATTTGATTTCATCTGAAATCAGACATTTCAGAACAGCGCCAGTTATAGTCACAAAACTTGAAACGTATTCAGCCCCCCAAAAGTAACTTTAATATCAATCAGGCCTTTTAAACACCAACACATTTTCTTACACTTGCATTACGGGGTTACACTATCGCACACTAATTCATGTGAGACCAAGGGAGATTTTGTGAGAGTTACTACAAAAGGGGAGAAGGTAGGGGGAGTGGAAGTTTCCATTATTTTTTGTATTTGTTCTTCTGCTTTCTGTGCAGCAATCTAAACAGAACTAATTCTGATGTTCCATGGTGTGTTGTCTGCCTCTAAGTGAGAACAAAACAAAAGCAGCATTAAACTGAACTATGTGGTCATCCACACACCATACTGGTTTGGATGACTCTCTGCCTATGTGGCTTTTTGTGTAAGTGCTTATATCAATGGCCTCCTTGTTGTCTGTTGAGCCTCATGGGGTTACATGAGTACTATCTCAATTCAATGGCCTTTCTCTCGACCATTGTCTTTTAATATAGGTTTATAGTCCTCAAGGATATATGCTGCATTACAATTAGTCATAATGTCCAGCAGTTACTGAGGCTTATTTGCAACACAGAGTTTATTGCCCTTTGTAAGGCTGACAAAGAGATCCTTGTTGAGAGCTGTATACAAAAGGCAAACACAATGTCTGAATTTCTCTTTAATACAAAGAATGAAAATAATAGTGGGTGAGTCAATGGCTATGTTAGTGACCAAATTGTAGAGTCTCCTCTCCCTCCTACCCTGACTCCCCATTCCCGGCTTTGTCATATTAATGTATGTGACCTAATTTTAAAGAAATATCTAGCAGAGAAGAAAAGCACATCAAGTTCATGCATTGCACAGTATGTTCATCTCTTCTTTCTGCTGTACTGTAGCTGAGAAGAATTGAACTGGAAGGAATTATGTTCTATATCCTATGCTGGAGGTCCTGTCATTGCTCAAGTTCAAAACCACATGGCAAGTCCTCTTTCCTATGCGTAACACATTTTGACTTAAAAAAATAAAAAAGCACTTGCAACAGCATCACTTGTTACAGACGCTCTGACGTGACAAAATAAAGTTCACTTTTGTAACAAAAAGCATTCTCTCTTTCAACAGAGACTCAGGCTATTCTGCCCATAAGGTGCTCAGTTAACTCCATACGTCAGCCAGCACACACATCGCAGATACTGCCAGAGGATTTCTCAGGCACACATTGTCCACTAACAGGGTCACCCAGTTAAAGAGATCAGAATTACCCTAGGAGATCTACGGGTCAGTAGGACATTGCTGCAGCACCATGCACAAAATAATAATTCGAAAATGATAGTCCTTTTGAGCTAATGCTGTTCCTTTTACACAACCTAGCGTACTCTTTTAATTTAATCATGAGTAAGGTGAGCAGGATTTGGCTCTTCATTATTTTCCAGATTTAAATTAAATCTGTGAAAATTGCTGTCTGGCCCTAGAGAGCAAAATACAATGTGATTGAGAAAAGAGAACAATTATATATCAGGATTTGTATAGTCTGTTTACCCATTGAAAATAACATCTCCTTTATTTAAACTGGTTGGACAAGATATTATAGTGTCATGGAAGAAGATGTGGGACAGGATCCAACATAGAACAAACAGTGAATCTATCTCCAGCCCCCAGGTCCTGAATTCGGGAACGTTCATGTCTGGATCCAAACTTAGTAAAATCAGGATTGTTTTGTATTAAATGCAGAGGTGAAAGTGGGCCAGTACAGGCTGGGAAGCACTGAAGGGCTGGCTGTGGGGGAAGCTGACCCCACCCCACCCCTTCCGCCCAAGGCCCCGCCCCTTCCGCCCAAGGCCCTGCCCCCTCCCGGGACCCGCAGCCAGGCCCCTGTACTGGTAAGACTTTTAAGTTACTTTCACCCCTGGTTAAATGGGCAGACCTGAGACCCAAAATCGCAACACCTCTGAAATGTGAGGAAGTCCAATTTCCAATGCAAACTTCACAACTTAGGGCCTGCCTCTAAAGGGACAAAAAGAATTTGAAATGAGAGTCTAAAATAAACAAACTAAACCAAAACCCTAACAAACTCCCTAAATTTAAAAGCTTCTGATTTCTGCAGAGGAATCAGATGAATTAGCAATAAGCAGCTACTTCTACCCTGGTGCAAAAGGAGAAGGAAGGTACCAACTTGCTTTTGGGAAACAAAGTTAAACTTCATCTGTTGACAGAGATTAATAGCGGGAATCATCTGCGACCAATGGATTTCAAAATTCAAAGTTGCAGGCTTTAAATACAAGTGTACTTTGTTTATCTGCTGGCACAATACTCTGAGAACCGCCTCATCCAGAAGAAGAATTGGGTTTGGGCTGAGCATGGTCAGCTTATTCAGAAGAAAGTGAGCTGAAATATCATTGCCAGCTTTGATCCTGTTTTTCTTTGCATAAAGGCGAACAAAATAAAGCTTTACGTTGTAACTCTGGCACTAGAACCCTTAAAAGACTTAGCCTGGACTAGAACATCATACTGTTAAAAAAGGAGATAGTAAAAATGACCTCTAGCCCTTTTCCTCCATCCCAGCAGTAGGATCCCACCACCATCCTTGTTTGGTAATGTTCAGCATGTTGCAGGATCAAGTCCTTCTACACAATATCGTGTCTGGCTGGCTGTTGTTGGGACTTCTTGCCCTGGTGGAAGGGGTCAGGATTCATCAGCTGTGAGTGGAAACATTATGGGAAAAAGGCAGCCTGATGGGCATGGGGCTTCCCTACCAGAAGGGAAGTAGGATAAGGGAGGATTGACTCCGGCACAGAGTCTCAGCTCTATCTCCCAGTGATTAATAATACTTTCTTCCGTGGAACAGCATCCCCCCATGCCTCAAAAAGCCCATAGAAAATTGTCCAGTCTCTGAGATGTTAAAGATGTGTTGCTTCCTCACCAGATCACTCTAGAGGTACTCATAGGGAGAATGTATATGAGCTTTACAGAGTCACAGTAGAGAAATGAAAGGGTTTGGATTGCATTCTAAAGTACCAACATACCACGGAATACGGCTTTAATATCAAAACTGATTTTACTTCAAGTTAGTCTCACACAGTCTCTGACTCTTTGTGCGAAAATAAAATATTGCCCTGATGGAAAAAACATTTATTTTTCAATGAATTCAAAGTGACCGATAAGGGGGGCTCATCAGTTCAGAATACAATCTCTCTCCATGTATTTCAGAAGAATGCAACGTTTTATTTGAAAGTAGCCTTTGAGGACTAAAAGGATCATCTATTAGTTTTTTAGACCGGGAAAGATTTCACAAGGAATTGTGAATTGTGGTTCCCTACAAGCCATGTGCTATAGAACCCTTACTCTGAAAACTCCTAACAAATTGCTTACTTCTTAGACATTCATCACCTAGATCTAGATCAGATGCAGAAACTCATATTTTTTTCACCTGCCAGCCTTCTGTATTTTAAATGCATCCTGAAAAAAAAAGCAGCACAGCACTAGGCAATGAGATATGTGTGAATATATATCTGAATGTGGTGGTCTTTGATCACAAGTTTCTGATCTATTTTTTCTGTAACACATAATAGGAGAATAAATGCTTGTATTTCAGTGTCATTTTAGACAAAGGATTTGCCTTTAACAATGTTCTATAGATTTTATTTGTAAATTATGTGTTCGATTCCAACATCCAAGCATGATAGCATTAAAAATTTAATTGGAAGTAGTAAATACTCATCATGACATATAAATCAAGGGGAAAAAAAGAGATCTAACGTGTATATGTATATATATATATATATATATTTACATGAGGATCTAGTAGTAAATTGGTGTATGATTCAGCAAAATATAAATGGCCTTCATTAGATTTAATAGCACTGGAAGATGTACCGTTAACCCCATGTAGTTGGTATAAATCAGGTGTAACTCATCTGAAGCCCAGGGAGATACACTGGTGTAAAATGAGTGTGAGATCAGAACTGGGCCCTGTGTTCACAAATATGCAATTGAGAGACATTGATATAAAGTTAAGTCTTGGCAGCCGTGCGGAGACCTAGTGCATTTATTTTGTGTGGGTGACAAGCAGGAGTGGGTTGGGATGTTCCCCACATCTGCACAGCCCCTAGGCAGCTACTCTGAAATCTTTACGACAGCCTTAAGGCAGTGGGTTAATTGCCCGCCAGGCTCCTGCCCCAGAAGGGTTTTGGCCAGTGGCTCCATGTAATTTGTGGATTCATTACCTGCCCATAACCATTCTGGAAAGACCATCCTGGAGCCTTTTTGCTGTGGCACAGGGTTGTTCGGGAACCCTTTCTGTGTGGCCTCCTTGTGACTGCACCGAAACAGATCCTTTGGTCTTTCTATCACTAAATTAAGGAGGGAGGGATCAGACTTTCCCACAGGGAAATGAAATAGGCCATTAAAATATATTTCATACTTCAGTGATTAAAAGAAAATACAGATGCAAACAGCAATGCAAAATGTTACATAACCCAACTCTCAATGCTGGACAAAGTTCAAAGCATTCTGCTGAACTTTTCTTCCTTCCGACTTTTTTTTTTCTTTTTTTTTTGCTCCCCAGCAGCTTGATTTCTCCCAGTCCCAATTATATTGCATTTTGCATTTCTTTTTTTCCCTTTACACTGCTGTTTTGGACACAGCCCTTCATAGACGCACTAGTTAAATATGCATGACTTGCTTCTTCCTAGCACCAGGATATTTTCAAGATGGCAACACACAGGGGAAATGGGGGAGAATAAGAAACAGGTATTTGTTTGGGTGGAGGCACTCAACTTAAAATGCACAGGAATCTTCTGAAAGTTAAGAAGGTACTTAGGCTATTTTCAACTAGCAGATCAGTCTGTTGCAACCCCGTGGCAAGCTTTCACAGTCTGAATATGAGTGAATACATTTTTCTTTCCCTAGTTCACATAAACACTCCGATATGCAGCAGTAAATTTCCTACTAACAGATGAATTTTTAAAGCCAGTTTAAGGCAGAATCATAATATTCTCCTCTGTTTTACCCCCAAACAAGGGCCAGATTCTCAGACAGTGTAAATCAGTGCAGTAGCATGGACTTTAATGGAGTGAGGGTAATTTATCTGACCCTCAAACCCTTTATTTTCTGCTATGAAATCTGGTTTCACTCATATATTTATATCCTCTGAAACAGACTAAAGTCACCGTCAACTAAACCACAGAATTATCTGTCATAGGAGAACTAGCATTTTGGTGACTATAAGCATATGGATTTAGGAAGTAGGAAATACGTTCTACACACTGAATGCGGGAATATTGCTTGGCTTCTTATTCCTGTTGCTACTCACTGATGTACACAATTAGTGAGAGGCACATCCCTATTCTCCAGCTGTTTCTTCATTTTCTCCTACAATGCCAGGTTCCTGCTTGCTCTGTTCACAAGTCCTTTTAAGTTACCTCCCTGGATTAAGTCCTGAGCTCCTTAAATTAATATCCTCCCTAATAATCCCCAAGAAAACTGTGCTACTGGTGAGCCACATATTTCTTGTACATTAACTTTTAATATTAAAACCTGGTGTAACCCAATGCAATCCGATTGAAATCAATAGAGCTGCATCCGCTAACCCTGGGTCTAAACTTGGGCCTCATTCTGTGCTATTGCGATAGTGTCTGTGAGATTTATGGCTGTTTTGTTCTGGAAATCCATGTATAACTGCTTATGAAAGAGCCTTACAGGCAGAGCTTACTGGCTGGGTGGTTACACGTTACCCTCGATCAATGCAATTGGCTTTGCATCTGTTGAAACAAGTCAGTCACCTGTTACAACAAGTGTGTCCAACAGCCTCGCTTTGTAGCTTTCTCCAGATGCATCCAATGTGGCTTTCGTACGGTATTTAAATACTGCAGGAAAGGGACAAGCAAACAAGAATGTCTTTTATGGGCTGAACAAAACCTCAGGTGGCCCTGTGAGTAGGGGACACTGGGAAGCTGACACAAGCCTGAGATTTTCCTCTTCACTGACCCCACAACCTCTTTGCCTTTTAATGAAAACAAGTTACATCAAGGATCCAGTCTCGCTTGCACTGAAATTCAAGCCAAGTTTTTGCCCTTGAGTTGACTGGAAGCAGTATCTGGCCCCATTCACGACTGTGATGATGCTTTTTAATCCAGAAAATATATCCTTTACATTAAAGACATCTGGGCACCAACGGGCTGCCGGGGCTCCATGGCTAGTCTGGTCAAGAGGACCCCTCTCTCTGTTCCTCCGTTCTGTGCAAAGTCTCTCACACAGCTGCACCACTAAAAAGGCCTGAGATTTTGAGGGAAGCTCTGAGGGCCTGAGAAATCTCCCCAAAGCCAGAGAAATAGAGGAGCACTGCTTTATCTTTCATGTATTGACAGTAAGTAGGCATTTCCCTTATGAAGTCAATAGCATTATTGTTATATATTTAAGCTCCTAGAATGAAATATTAAAGCTGGACTACAGAATAGCACCATGCTGTTGCTTCTAGACTTTAAACAGACTTTCAATGGTGTTTATTTCTGAGTTGTGAATGAGAAGCTAAAGGTTCCATATGGAGGAGCAGATCTTCCATTGACTTCAATGGAGCTATAACAAGTTACACCAGTGTAGGATCTACCCTGCAGTGTTCACACAGATGGCTGTCCTGGGAGTACCAGAAAGACATTGTTTCCTTTTCTTTGAGCGTGGCCATAGCAGAAGATTCCTACATCCTCCTTCCTTGGCACGTAGCTTCGTGATTTTCATTTTTTATTTATATGATTTTAAATGGAAAGCCTTTAGTGATCAAAAATGGCCCTGGATTCATAACCACGAAGCCATGGATGTGGTCTTTTAGTTGCAGCAGTACCTATTGGGTTCCAGGAAGTGCTGCTGAAGGATCCCCCCACCCCCAGCCTAAGGGGAGGATCTACAGGACCTGGAAACCAAATGAGTCCGGGGGACAACTGATGGAATAACGGGGACAGGAGTATGGTCAAAGAGTCAAAAGAAGGGAGCCTGACAGGGACACCGAGCAGAGAACCCCGGACGGTGCCCACTGCTCCTCCAAGGCATCAAAGGAGCCAGTGAACGCCGCCCAGAGGAACTCTGCCCGGATACGTGAACAGACAGAGAATCAGAAACAGGCCCCACAGTCACAGGAGTCTCCATTGGCCAACCTCCTCACCTTGGTTTTATAAATGACTGTTTTAGCCAGGGCCAGGAGGAGGCTTACCAAGAGGTCCTGTGACTTCGTGGGGCTATGGATAGGAGTGCGTAGAGAAGGAGGTGAGGGGAAAAGTGCATCCAGAAATGTAACAGTATTCATGAGGAGCCAGTATAGGGGCTGCAACCTGGCACACTCCAAGTAAACGTGCGCCAGACTCTCCCTCATGCCGCAGAAGGGGCAGGTGTCCAGGACAGGGGTAAACCACACCAAATACATGCCTGTGCTGATGGCCACATGAAGGAGCTGGCAGCTGATATCCCCGGCGGGCCTCAGGACCAGGGTCGAGTATAGGCTGGCCCACCGGGTAGTTCCAGCAGTAGAAAGGAAGTCATCTTGTTTGAAGAGGAGGCTGTATCCAGCTCTGCTCCTCTTGCAGCTGCCCTGGTGCTGCAGGTCGGCTGCTGCCTGTATATATACTGGTGGCCCACTTCTCTTGGGGGAGCACTCTTCACAAGTGTTTTTGAGGGGCAGCCACATTCCCGTGATCCCAGTGGGAATTTTGCGTACAACATTGCATGGTCTGGTGCTCATCCACAGTACCAGAAGGATGTTTGCAAAACGGAAGCCTTCACCTTTCCTGCTAGCAGATGTAACTCTAGTCAGTCCCCTTCTAACATTGCCTAAAGAGCTGTTTGTGTTTTGTTTGGTTGTTTGGCAAGGAGAGGGCAAAAGAATAAAAGGGAGAGGAAGAAATCATTCGAAAACAGATAAACATCGAAAGTTTTCACCAAAACACATGGTTTAACTTAAGGAAAAGTGATATAGCAATCGCTTTAAAACATGTATTTCAGTTTTCCCCTATAAGGAGAGGGGGAAAAAAACCTCAAAGAAATAGACAGAGATATCAAGTGAGAAAGCAGAAAAATATTGAAATAATCACGGTTCAGTTCAGTTTCTGGAGAGAGCTTCTGGCATTTAGTGGGAGCGTAAATTGAGAGCCCTAGCCTCACATGACATGCGGTTTAACACACAAACTCCTGTTCCTGGGGAGTGCCTTCACAAGCCAAGCAGTGAGAAATACATTAATAAATGTCCTTGAGTCATTGAAAGGGGGATGCTTTCAGATAAAGGCTTTCTTTCTGGTGTCTCCAGTTTTTAGCCTAGAAAAAGAAGCATGAGCAATACTCAAGGGTCTTTAAAACAAAAGGACAAGCAGTCACCTACCCCTCATGTAAACGGGTGAGCCCTGTATAATAAGTGGCATCCCCAACCACCATTCAACAGTAACACAGACTTGAAACAGAAGCACTTTCTTGTGGATGTTTGATAGGCAGAAATAAAGTAGATCCAGATACCTCATCCTACCTACGAAGAGCCCTTGACCAGTGCCACCTGTCCCTTTTTTGAGAAACGGTTTCCATTTTGACAGGGTACGCTAGTACTCCAGGGTATTAAACACATTCCTGAAATACGATCAGGACTGCTTCAGTGTGACAATGGGAGAATAAAGTCACGACATCCTAATACAATAATTGCATCTGGAAGGACAAACTCGGCAACCTGGATCTGTCCAATCATGTCATTATAAGAAAGAACCAGATGCACACCTTGTACTCTATTCACAGTCATTACTTTTTATTGTCTCCTTTTCTTTAGCTTGCACTTTAATTTAGGATTGGTTGCACTCTACTGCGGATTTGACTGAAGCTGCTGAAACTTGCAAATCACAAGTGCAATGTGGTGATATTTAACCAGATTAATACATTCAAGCCACGGCAAAGTCAAACTCCAGGTGAAAATTATGCCGTTCTGGGTGGGCTGATTTAAGAAGACCAAAACAAAAAAATGTTAGGGAGTATGAAATATTGATTCAGAACCCACAGAGACCTGCCACTGCTATTGTGTGCTTGCCATGTATCCTACGGTACGGCCGGGCTGTAAATTTGTCAGAGGTTGTTTTACTTCATTTGATATCTACCTCATCAAATGTGAATCATGAAACCACATAAACTGCAACAATGCTGTCCTCCTACTGACTTCACGGAACATAAACAATAACAATATAAATACAACTTACCAAAGTCTTAAGTAAAGCACTTAAAGGAAATCTATATTTTTATATAAACTGTAGCTGTTTACTGTGGTATGATTTTTCTGTCTAACTCTGGGTAGCTGGAAACTGTGTCACTACCAAAGCAAAGCATATTCCTTGTGTACTGCAAATTAAAGCCAAAGATGCTACATTTTGTTTATCTCCTGGCTTTAGTGTTCCCATAACCTCAGCAATAAGATATTACACATCACAGCCTATAATATGATGCACGTTTGATCGCTTTATGAATGAAAATAAGGTATCAGCTCTTCTCTTTGTGCAAAGTGTTAAGAAAATATGGTTTCTAACAACCACATTGATGCTGAGGGAAGAATTCAGATGAGTTCTAGGAATTTCCAGGCCTCTCCCTTCAGCACTCATCAGCCTTATTGGATACTGGTTCTTAACCTTAGTTGATACACAGTATCCTGCAATGACACTGGATACCAACTCATGCAAGTTTCATAGTTCTATCTGCTGATTGTTAACCACAATATTTAAATTTGTGTTATCTGAACTATAATGAGAACCTGGCCTGGAAAAACTCAGACACTAAAATCAATGTTGAAACCGTGTTAAAATTCTTAAGACAAAAGACAGAGGTAAGTCTGGCACATTGTCCTTAAAATACCCCACTGTGCCTAGCTATTGTCTCTTCCAAAGGAAGTTCCTAGTACACCCCACAGACAGCATACTGGAAGATCTGCACACTTTGGCATTTTGGCCACTTCTCCAGCTATCCTCAGTTAAAACAACCCACTCTACATTATTTTAGTACATTTTTTTGTGCCTAAATGTCCTGTGCTGTAATGAATTACAAGAATCGACTGGCATGAAGATGACACCTTAGGAAAATGTATATAGTTTCTCTGAGTGGAAGGATGGTCTTGTGTTTAAAGTACTAAACTAAGACTCAGGAAAAATCTTGGTTCCCTTCTAGTTCTGGTCCAGGCTTGCTATGTGAGCTTGGGCAAGTCACTTAATCTCATTGTACCTCCATTCTCCCTCTCTGAAGTGGGGATAATACTACTTTCTTTCCCCCACCTTTTTCTCTATTTAGATTAATTAAGCCTTGATGACCTGCCGTGACCCAGTAAATAGCTAAATTGTTGACAACAGTTCATGTCCTGTGGGGCTGGCTGGGGGTGGCTCTTCACTATGGGCATTACAACCTGTCAAAATGTGTCCAAGGGTCATATAGGAGGTCTGGAGGGGGTGTTGGTTCCTGCCCCAAGAGGGTGGGAGGCCCTAGACTGGGTTGACCCACTCTCACCCTACAGCAGCAGCTCCTGCAGCTCTGGTCCTGTCGTGTTGGCTGGGCTCAGCTCCACACCCTGGGCATTGTGATCTGGGGTAGGAGGTCATAGTCCCACTCAGGTTGCCTCATCTACCTCTCTGTCATGAGATGGGGGACTGGCCACGCCAAATTTGAGTGATTGGTGTGGCAACTTGACACGAGGTTGCAGTGCCACTCACTCAAAATTGGTCTAGCGCTCCCCACCCCATCATCATGACAGACAAGTGGCTGGGCCAAACCTGAGTGGTGCTGTGGGTGTGGAGACAGAAGCCACAGGGCGGGCTCTGCAAACCCCCCACCCTAGGGCCTCTCACCATCACCTCACGAGCAAGACCCATATACCCCTTCTCAAGGCTTCCCATGCCCCTCAGGGGCAGGACGCAACACACACCCCTGGGCCTCCCATGACACTGTTCTTGCAACCCAATTTTGGGTTGCAACCTATGTATTGGAAAACTCTGATTGGGAACGTAAACTGTGCATAGCATAAACTGTCTCCTGCTATATATTTGTACAGTGCCTACTTTAATTTAATCTCAACTGTGGCCTCAAAGTACTACTGCAATACAAATTATTAATTATTATTAGGCTGATAGATTCTAACACCTCTGACTTCTAAGAACAGAAAAAACATGAATGTAAATGCTTTGGCTTTTTAGTGTGAAAGCTCTTGGGGTCAGGGCCTGCAATGCTGATTTTCACCTGCTCAAGATCTAGCTCTAACTTTGCAAAATAATTTGAAAAATTGACCAGCCTAGGAACAAAAATCTGCTTGCCCCCATTTACAAAGCTGATGATGAAAAGTAGCTTTTCTAACTGCACCAAGCAAGGAGGAGAGTGGAATTTTACAGGGCTGGTTTATAGGTGATTCAGGGTGAAATTTAATGCCAAAACATTTAGATATTTTGAGGTGTGAGATCTGAACCATCTGCACTGAAAAAAGAGGTTTCCTGAATGAGAAGATCAGTGTCACCACATATGTTAGATTAGGCTCCTGAAAATGGTCTGTGCTGCTAACTGATAAAGAAGGGTTATCTCTACATCTGCATTGAACTGATAGTATCTCTGTGTCACCAAGTGCTGAAATGTTGACTGAGATGGGAACCACAAGTCTAACATTTGAAGTGAGTGCTAAGGAAAATATTTCGTGTCCGTGTGTGTGTGAACTCAAAATGAATTCTCAGAAAAATTAAAATCAAATTCATGGCATCTGCAGAGGGCAAACGAAGATTGTTTGGAATTGCTATTTCTAGCAATTCTTTTTCTATTCATCACAATCTACAGTTGGAAGGAAAACACTCAACTCTGACACCTTCTAACAATTTGGTATCCAAGCTGCTAGAAGTGCTCTCACTGGGGCCAGAGAGACTTTGTCTACACTGGAGTTTCATCAGTAAAAATTTTGTTTTTCAGGAGTGTGGAAAAAAAATACCCACCCACCCCGAACAACAAAAGTTTTACTGACAAAAAGCACCGGTGCGAACAGCACTTTGGCGGTGAGAGAGCTCTCCTACCGACAAAGCTGCTGCCACTCGTTGGGAGTGGAATTTTTTTGTCAGTGGGAGAGCTTTCCTGCCAACAAAGCTACCGCCAACACAGAGCGACCACCACTACCGGCACACCTTCTAGTGGCACGGCTGTATCGCTAAAGGGGGCAGAGTGTAGACATAGCCTAAAATGAAGCAGCTTGGAAAGACCTATGATACATTGGGACACGGAACCTAATCCTAAAAATATGCAGGATTGAGACTAGGCTCCGAGTAGTCCCATTCAAAACACGGTCAAGAGAACGCTGCTCAGTAGTAAGTGTTTTCAATGTCAGACACAGTGTTTGCACCATGTGATGAGAATGAGTTAGATCAGCTATAAAGTCTAGGATGCCTTTACAATTGAATCATCATAGTTGATTGCTATAGCTGTTGAAAACAATACTGACATTCAGAGTACAGAATTTTCCATCAATAGGGACTTAATCCTACTTGGTGAACCTACTTTTAAACAACTATATAGGATGACCTGTGCCCCAGCACAATTAAGTACATTTTGTTCTTGTCGTGCAAAGGAGATCATACTAAGTTTTAACAGCATTCCTGAATCACGACACCAACCAGCAAAGTCCTTTTCGGGCACTCTCAGTTTTGTAACCAGGTCTAATGCTATCGTAATTTGACAGTGTAGAGCGAACTATAGTTGAAGGAAATTGTAAACGTTTCAATGAAATACACGTAGCAAAATCCTCTAAAAAAATCTGACACAAAGGTGGCATTTCATTGTTGCTAATGCTGATTCAACATCAATGGAACTAGCAATCTTGGTGGGACTAGTATCAACTAGCCACTGATTGCTGCCAGCATTTTAAGCACTTTGTCATCCAATGCAGGTCTAGTTAATACAAGCAGCAACCCATGTACATGTGGGCTTCTAATGTTGCTAACACTACTGAAACTAACCTCTATTAGTCACGATGAAAATGTTTTGAATAACGTCCTAAGTGTAGATAGCCCATGTATGACCCTGATGTAGCATAGCACTCAAGCTGTGCAGGCCAGTGCATGTGATCCTGGCCTGGGACTCAGGAGACCTTCTTTTCTTAATCTTGGGAAAATCACTTCAGCACTCTGGGCCTCAGTTTCCCCATCCATAAAATGGTAGATGATAATTTTGACCTCCTGTGTAAAGTCCTTTGAGATCTACAGGTGAAACATGCTATGTAAGAGTGAGTGGTGCTTATTACTAAACGTAAGCATGTGCGTGCATCATGCCATGTTGCAGGTGCTTACAGGTGCTAACATCAACATACATACCAAAAACCATACGCTGTAAAGGAAAAGCAGCATGCATGAGTTAATGGAACCTCAATGTGTTCGTTTGCTGACATTTTGTTATTTTAACTGAGCGTCCTTAAACATGCGTCAATATAGGTGCGGAGCGGGATGTACATTTGGAGTGTATGAGGATGAATCATTTGAACTGAATTAAAAGTAGGTGTCTCTGTCTATATGACACTGAGAATACATTTTACACTGTTTTCTTGGATCTGCTATTTTTGGATTTATTTATCTGAACCAGTAAATTATCTAATTAGTGGCATATATAGTTGAAACATGAGCTATTGTGAATATTTACTGCACACTTGTTCAGGCATTTATCTGAATAGGTGGCATGCTAGGCCTATGTCATGAGGAATAATGATTCTTCGGAAGAGTTACAGGAAATTATAGAAGAGGAAAAAAAAAGTTTTGCACAGTGGGTTGTAGATTCCAACAACATATATCAATTTTTTCAGAGGTAGAGTGATTGCATAGTAATGACAAAAAATTTATTGTAACAAATAAATCAATACTTGCCCTACTGCAATCTCAGATGTTACTTTTATGGGTCTTCCCATGACTATTATATAAAACTGCTCCTGATAGTGTGTGTTTAAGGGGGGAAAATGGTATGGTCCCAACTCTCTGCACACTGTGCTCTATCTACTATTAATCACTATCTCGTTGCATGGCGATCCATTTATATCACTGCAACAACAGAGCTGAGTGTTGTACAGTGATGGACTACATTGCACACTGAATGTTTGTTTTTACAATGGAACTGTCATCGAGTGCTCAGCAAAGTGGAAATACAAGGTATTAACAATTAAAAATGAAACCGAAGTGGCAGTAAGTTTAGAAAGAATATCCCACAAGAGACATATTCAGAGAGAGAGAGAATTTGGGATTCTAGTGTCATATCTTCTCCATTAGCTAAACTCACCCAGGATTCTATGCAAAACAGTCACAATCCCTGGCATTGGATGGACTTGGCTCTGCTCTGCTCTATTCTAGTCTATTTCTTGTACTGGGCCCATCACTATAATATCTAAGCATCTTTCAGCAGTATATTAAGCACCATGACTATTATCTTTCTAGATCTGTTTGAGCTGGGGCATAAGTTATGGGGTGGGTTTCTATGGCTTGTTTTATACAGGAGCTCTGAGTAGATGATCATAATTGAGGCTGCAAGTTTGTCACAGAGGTCATGGATTCCGTGACTTTCTGGGACCTCTGTGACTTCTGCAGCAGCACATCCCTCCCTCAACTCTTAGGTTGAGGCACTGCCCCCGTAGTTCCCATTGGCCACAGTTCCTGGTCAATAGGAGCTGCGGAGCCGGTGCTCAGGGTGGAGACAGTGTGCAGAGCTGCTTCGCTGCGCCTCTGCCTAGTAGCTAAGGGAGGAACATGTCACCGCTTCCGGGGAGCCACGGAGAGCCAGCTAGGGAGCCTGCCAGCCCCACCAACCCTCCCTCCTCCCCCAGCACCAGTGGGGGTCCCAGGCTGCTCCCCCAGAGCACCAATGGCAAGCCCCGGACCACCACCACCCCCTGAGGACCCGTGGAACCTCCAGGCCACCTGCCCCTGCCAAGATTTAGTCAAGGATATATAGTACAAGTCATGGACAGGTCACAGGCCATGAATTTTTGTTCACGGCCTGTGACCTGTCCATGACTTTCACTAAAAATACCCGTAACTAAAATATAGTCTTAATCATAGTAGTCCCTTCTGGCCTTAAAATCAATGAATCTTTCATGTGTGGTTCTTTATTCCACTCCTTGTGGGAAGATGACCTTGTAGGACCCAAAAAACAGGTGATGATGACCAGAAAGGGAGGGACAGAATGTCCAGAAGATGGGAAGACTCAGCTCCCTGCACCAGTATATAGCTGAGTGTCGTTTCTTGTCCCACTTGCTTACATTTTCCTTTTAGGCCCTGATCTTACAAACAATGTGACAAAAGGGAGCCATGCTGGTGCGGTACACTGAGGAGTCTCTTTGAAGTCAACAGAACACCATGTGTATGCAGAATGTCATCGCTAGTGCAACGTCTTGAAGGATTGAGTCTTTAGAATGATACATTCGCTTGTCTTATCCCACCATTGTCAAATAATAACATGATTTCTAGCAGAAAGGCTGATATAGAATGACATTTAGTTTTTCTTATTTACACTTCTTAACATTCTTAATAACATATATATTAATTTTAAAATATTATTTCCTTCACCAGGCACTACTCATGAGCAACCACATAATCTCATCACTCTATCCCCTGTCCTTCTTCCCCATTTCCTCTTCCCTACTCTATCATTACCCCTTCATTGTTTCCCATCTGAAGTTAGACATGGGTCAAGCATCCAATCTATTTGTCCCTAGCAGAATCTGGGCACTATAATAATAAATAACAAAAGTATTATAAATAGCATTTCCCTGCTGCAAAAACATTTTGTTTGGGTCAGATTTCAAATGTGCATGAGCAAAATTGCATTAATGAGAAACCTGGGTTGTGCACACACATTAAAGTTTGAGAGTTACTTTAGCACACTCCTTTGTAAAGCTAGCCCTATATGCTACCATCCATAAACATCTAAGTAGCTTGTACAATTCAATGTTTAATTTCCAGTTCTTTTCATTTTAGAATAATATATTTTTATTATTTTGCTGGAAAATAATATTTTCAGCCTATAAGGGGCCTGATTATCAGAGTCACTGAGCAACTCCAGAACTCCTGAGCAACTCCAGAATTCCCATTTGTCCATCAGAACTTTGCAACTACACCCTAAGAACAGGAGTCACAAAAATTAACTTACGACTATCTTTTCTCATTATATGACTTGCATGGCTTATTTTATCAGATACTGGCTCTGCCCTGATATAATCCCCATGTACTGGAAAAAAACTTTGCACTGAACTTCAGGACTTCAGATGGATATACTCTTTCCTTGGGAGTAGGACTAATTTATTCATCAGTATGCTAATTTCATTTGTGTATTGATACTAGTGAATATCCTGAAGTCTCAGTTTGGCATGGTTTGTAAGAATGCTTGTAATGATAAATGACGAAGTGGGCATGTCTACATGCATCCTTTCTCTTTTGCATTTTAATTCATTAACCAAAAGAGGTCTTAAAACCACTTACCTATTTCCTAACCTTCTTATAGATTAGAATGCACTGCATAGTCATCCATCTGATAAAAGTATTGAAGAAAGATTGGTTCCTCCATTTTTTTGCAGGAAAAATTCTGTCCATTCCTTTCATTACTTAGTTAAACTTAATTTTATTCCTTTCTGTAGTTTTTAGTTGCTTGGACAGCCCTTTGCATTTGAGAATGGTTCTGTTTGTACCCTGAAAAGTTTGTTGATAAGTGATTCAACCAAGCTAGAAAGGATGGACTACACATCTTGTTACACATGCTGTGTTCCAGGTGAACAATATGTGGTAAAATTGTTCCAGTCACCTTCTTATTGACAAACCTAAACAGAAGTTATTGGTGCCATTGCATTAGAATAGGGCAAAGAACTATCAAATTAGCAAGTCTACAGTACTTTAGTTAAGGACAGGAGTCCACATTACGACCCATCACTACACCTCTATGGTATTAAATTTGGTCACAATTGGCACAGGAAGAATATAGGTTCAGAACGAGCTAGAGTGAATATTGATTAATCTCTTCAGCAAAAATGAAATTTCTTCAAACTGAACTTGAGAACATTGAAAGCTTTCTTTAGCTGAGAAAAGGAAGCCATTATTTAAACAGTATATTCACTTCTTCCAACACCACTCATCTCTTACACAGTAGAGAACACACAAGTATCCCCACTACAACATACTGACAGTGGTCTTTTTTCTCTCTTTTTTTAATTGAACGGTTCACTCATTTCAGGGAAGAATATTAAGGGTGGAATTTTCAAAAGCACTCAGGGTCGGCCTAAGGCTGCTCTTATTGAAATCAGGGGTGCTGGAACAATTTGTATAGTCGGGGTGCTGAAAGCCATTGAACCGAACTGTAAACCTTGTTTATGATGGAAACCACTTCAAGCCAGGGGGTGCTGCAGCACCCCCAGCACCCCTAGTTCCAGCACCTATGATTGAAGTAATAGATTGATAGAGTTTAAGACTAGAAGATGACCATTAGATCATCCAGTGTGAACTCCTGTAACTCACAGGCAATTACATTTCACCCAGTTACCCTGTATTGACCCCAATAACTAGTGTTTGGTTAATGTATATTGACTTCAAAAGGAGCACAAGAACGCCAATGCCCAGAGCTTTTGAAAATTGCACCTTTAGCATGCTACCAATTTAGAAAGTAGGAAATCAGTACCTCAGCATCTCTGGAAGTAACTGCTGCTCTTTACCAATGATGATCACCTTTTGCCATGTGCTCAGCCCTGTCTTCAGTACTGCTGCCAGCATTGCTATAGAGAGAAGGGCTGTCATAAATATAAAGGGAAGGGTAAACCCCTTTGAAATCCCTCCTGGCCAGGGGAAAGCTCCTCTCACCTGTAAAGGGTTAAGAAACTAAAGGTAACCTCGCTGGCACCTGACCAAAATGACCAATGAGGAGACAAGATACTTTCAAAAGCTGGGAGGAGGGAGAGAAACAAAGGGTCTGTGTCTGTCTGTAGTCTTCTTGGCCGGGGATAGACCAGGAATGGAGTCTTAGAACTTTTAGTAAGTAATCTAGCTAGGTATGTGTTAGATTATGATTTCTTTAAATGGCTGAGAAAAGAATTGTGCTGAATAGAATAACTATTTCTGTCTGTGTATCTTTTTTGTAACTTAAGGTTTTGCCTAGAGGGGTTCTCTATGTTTTTTAATCTAATTACCCTATAAGATATCTACCATCCTGATTTTACAAGGGGGGATTTCTTTATTTCTATTTACTTCTATTTTTTTATTAAAAGTCTTCTTGTAAAAAACTGAATGCTTTTTCATTGTTCTCAGATCCAAGGGTTTGGGTCTGTGGTCACCTATGCAAATTGGTGAGGCTTTTTATCCAACATTTCCCAGGAAAGGGGGGGTGCAAGTGTTGGGAAGATTATTCATTGTTCTTAAGATCCAAGGGTCTGGGTCTGTAGTCACCTAGGCAAATTGGTGAGGCTGTTTACCAAACCTTGTCCAGGAAGTGGGGTGCAAGGTTTTGGGAAGTATTTTGGGGGGAAGGACGCGTCCAAACAGCTCTTCCCCAGTAACCAGTATTAGTTTGGTGGTGGTAGCAGCCAGTCCAAGGACAACGGGTGGAATATTTTGTACCTTGGGGAAGTTTTGACCTAAGCTGGTAAAGATAAGCTTAGGAGGTTTTTCATGCAGGTCCCCACATCTGTACCCTAGAGTTCAGAGTGGGGGAGGAACCTTGACATGGTGGCATAGCGGTGGGATTAACCTGAAATCATTTTGAGATCCAGTTGAGATTTTTTGAACTAGAAATACAGATTTTAAAAAGGAATTTTTTTTTTCTGTGGAAAGGAAGTCCAGAAAGCAGCTTTGAAACTGAAAGCAGCTTGGGTTTTCTCTGCTTTGTGGCCAAGCAGAGACAAAAGGGGATTATCTTTGTGAATTGCAGGTTTTCTTTGCCTGGAGGCAGGGTACTTAACTCCTGCAGGGAAATTCACAGTCTTCCAACCCAGAGTTTTTTTTTTTCTTTTCTTCCTAAAAGTAAATAGAAATAAAGAAATCCCCCCTTGTAAAATCAGGATGGTAGATATCTTACAGGGTAATTAGATTCAAAAACATAGAGAACCCCTCTAGGCAAAACCTTAAGTTACAAAAAAGATACACAGACAGAAATAGTTAGTTATTCTATTCAGCACAATTCTTTTCTCAGCCATTTAAAGAAATCATAATCTAACACATACCTAGCTAGATTACTTACTAAAAGTTCTAAGACTCCATTCCTGGTCTATCCCCGGCCAAGAAGACTACAGACAGACACAGACCCTTTGTTTCTCTCCCTCCTCCCAGCTTTTGAAAGTATCTTGTCTCCTCATTGGTCATTTTGGTCAGGTGCCAGCGAGGTTACCTTTAGCTTCTTAACCCTTTACAGGTGAGAGGAGCTTTCCCCTGGCCAGGAGGGATTTCAAAGGGGTTTACCCTTCCCTTTATATTTATGACAAGGGCCCTGTTTTATGAAGTCAGATTTGAGCACTTCACTTTTTAGAAGACAAACCTGAAAATTGCTAGTGGTTCTCATGCACATAACATGGTGTGCGGTGTGCATGAAGACAGCATTATATATTTCACTCCCATCCTATCCCTTTTGCTTTATTGAAAAGAGACAGCTTTTTAACTGAATAATTCTCTAAGTATTTGTAGTTTGCTGTTGTTACTATTCCACAGCTGAGATCACAGTGTTTTGAAGTAAATCAGATGAGAATTATACTATCTAGAAAGGATCAGCAAACATTCAATGCACCTATATTAGGTTAATGCATTCTTCTTATGGATTTATTTTTCTTTGTTCAAACCAAACAGAAAAGGGAAAATAATAAAAGCCTTCAAACAAGTGATTTACTGTATATCAGGGAATGTGTTTACCTGCCCTACTTAGGTGTGGAAAAACATGTTAGCTAATGTGGCAAGATATGAATATTTTCATCTTTTATTTCCATAAAGATTAGCTGCATATGGCCCCAAGAGTAAACAACATGCATTGGTTCATCAGCTCTATTGGGAAAGGAGGCAGCGCTAAAGATGAATCTCTGCTCTTAGCTCCATTGCAATTCACACTATAACTAACAGACCAGAAGAAATAAAGATGTTTATTGATTACCTTTTCCATAACTTTGCACAAAGACTACTGAAGTCCAGCCGAGTTTACTGATGACTTAACTCTTTTCATTAAGTTGTGACACAAGGAGATAAAGGGAAAAAAGCGATTTGCTGAAATGGAATTTGTATTCAGGAAAATCATCATGTTTTAAAGTAGAAACTGATTCCAGAAAAATTAAATATATCCTTCAAAATAAAGACTGAAATAGTACGAGTTTCATGTACTGAATTTTGGATAATAACATGACAGGACGCCATGTTTCTGAAACTAAACTGGCTCTGTATTAAGAGAACTATTTACAGAACTGCTGCTACTGGAATCAGCATTCCAACCATGTCCACACAGACTGAATTCCTTGTGCCTCCTCGAAACTTTTCCATTCTACAATCGCTGTTCCTCCCTCCGAGTTCCATGCAGGTTTCTACAATAAGTGAACAGGTAATATGTGATTTGCAAACATGAATGCCTTAATAGACCATTCGATTCTGCATTTGAATAGTTAAATTGGCATCTAGGCACATAAAAAAGTCATTTATGTACCCATATAGCTAACTGGGCATCTAAATGCATGCTTTAAAACATAGGCATTTGAAAATTGAGCTTATACTATACAAACAGAGTTGTCCAAAACAAATGGTTTTCCTAGCAATGACTCTTTAAATTATTTTACCAGTACAGTTCTATTGTTCACATCCTCATAGCTGATCTGGCCAATTTGACAGTAGTAATGTAGAGATTCTGTCCAGTCCTTCTTGGACAGAGCTCAGTTACACTGAGAAGGGCTTTGTGAGATGGAGGATTTAACAGAGAAAAAGTGATGGAGGGCCTTAGGACACTATCTGGGTTGCAGGTGACTCCCTCTTGGGGAAAAAGAAATTTAGAGCCAGTTCTGAAAGACAAACCCTGCATATAAAAATGTTTAATCATTGTGGCTACTAGACTATTTATCAAGATTTTCCAGTTGGTGACAGCAGCTTTTACAGAACTCATTGTAATGCCAAAAGATGTAGCAGAAAAAGATTAACTTTTTCTATAGGTTTGAAGAGTATGATGTGCAGTAGAACTTTATCATAAATTGGTATTATGTTATTCCCTTCAACTGCTTCAAAAACTAGAGGAGTATTGTTTTTATTAGCAGCGAGTTAAATTAATGCAGCTACTTAGGTACCACAAACTGAGAAGTTTTTATTTTTGGGTTTTTTTTGGCATTTGAATAAATGAAACCCTACTCTCAGAAGAAGCTGAGCAAAAATGGGCTTTGGATATTAGGCTTAGCCATTCCTGACGGCTCATAAGAACAAATAAATTCAACAGCAAATATGTGTTTATTTTTGTTTTATTGCAAATCAGTCATCCTAGCTCCATCTGCTCTCTTTCTCACTTCCAGGACATCTGATTGTAATATCGTTCTAAATTAACCCAATGTGGCATACTTATTCTTGTTTCTGTTTAAACAGCAGTACATTTTATTTTTTTGGCCAGATGAAACCTAATTTTTATGTAAACCAGCATGTCACTGAATATATTTTAAAAAGTTTCGTTTAAACTCAATGTCTGAATGTTCTGTACAACATAAGATCCAATCTTACTGATATCTGAAACACCATGACCAACTTCATTAAAAAGTCTATTCAAGATGCAAGTCAACCCTGGCACAGGTAAATCATACCCCATTTACTGCATGGGTCATATGATCAAAACTGTGGCCATCCTGGCTTGTTGCAGAAGGATTGCTCAAGAAATAACTGGAAGGGCATCATCATATGGGAGGATGGCAGGAACCCACTGCCCAAAACCACAAGACTTGCTGTAAGTCAATAACAATCACCATCGTCAGTGAAATGTTGCAGTGCAACTTGGATGTAAACAAAAACAAATTAAACGTGCATTTCACCATCCGAAATTAATGACACACAATTGTACCACGTCAGCAACGTGTTGAAGTTGTACTGAACAACAGTTTCATGTAAATGTTACAGGATGAAACATCAGAATGACCATAAATTCCAGGCAAAAACACTTTGGTGGTCATATAGCTCTTCAGTTTAAGGAACACTCAGAAGTTCACTGTGACTCAACAGACATTATCAATCAAGCTTACCAGAAGTAGTTATTACAGTTAGATGGTTCTTGGAGTCAGAATATCCCAGTTGCATTAATCAGAGATCATTTGAATTTAGTTTCATTTGGATTTGTCCCAAACATCGAAGGATTGTATTTTTAACTAACACAGATCTTAGGCTTCTGACCAAAACAGTTTTATTTAAAAAAAACAACCATCCCTTTTCTTTATATACTTAATGGGAAATTGTCAGCCTAATGTGGCTTTGCAAGACTAAAATAAAGTGTGTGAAGGATTGTTATACATGATGTGTGCAATTCTGCTCATAGAACTGGTAATTGAACATGCCTATCCACTGGCAGAAGTTAGCCCTTGTGTATGATTTGCATCTTGCCAGTCTCTCTTTAGTGTTTCTGAAATTCTACAGTTAAGCAGGGCAGGAAGATATTTATTTATTTATCTATTTATTAAAATCAGTCACAATTAGTCACAATTAGTAAGACAGTTAATGCATGATCCACAAACAATATAATCTCAGTGACTTTCTTGTATGTCCTTATAGGAAAATATGTGCTAAACCAATATGGAAGGTCTATTCCAAATCTGGGGGCAAATACAATTGAGAATGTTCATAAAAGAAAATAATGCACTGAGAATTTTGAATTCTGTTATCAGTCACTGGAAAACATGGGTGGCGAACCAGATAAACCACAGAGGTCTGAGACTCTAAATGGTATAATTTCATGTGGTCATGTACAGGGTTTATAACAGGAGAGCAAAAAATATCTTCGTCACCCAGTAATTAAAAATAATTGTTTTAATAAACATGGCGAAAAAGCAGAAATATAGCATTTAAAGAAATGTTAAATATTTAGAATAAGAGTCTTGGGCTCATAGCTAACACAGTCAGGCTGTACACATCATGGTGGTTGCCAGGAATCACAAACATATTCAAGATGGTGAGCAGTTTTGTACAAGCTGAAAAGTACCATACCACGATAGTTTCTTAAAGCTGCCTAAACATTAGTTTTAACCAATGCTATGTCACATGCACAAATCCACATGCCTGGATGTATATGCCCCTGACCATTTAAGATGACGCACCCTGTCCAAACACTAGAACACAGAAACTTATTCCAGCTGGCAAATGACAAAACAAAGGTGACAAGCTGACAATGAAAAAGAAGAAATGGAAAATCACAGGCAACAGACTGAGGTGGGAACATTTCAAAAGTCCAGGAGACGAGACAAGAAAATAATAACTATGGAAGGAAGACAGAAAATTTGGGAGAGGGGTAGTGGACAGTCATATGCGAGCAGTAGGAGTTTAGCCAGTCTCAAGAGTGATTTAGTCTATGTTTGGCTCAAAAGACTCAGGTTGGCAAACCTGACTCTTTGTGGTTTTACTTTTCAGATTTATCTTTCCAATTTGTACTGGATACAGTGCATTTAAAAACATATGGAAAATGGAGAACGTGTCCTATGTAATAAATACATGTCCTATATATAATAAATAACCAAATTCAATTAGCTTGGCATCGGAACCATATTTTGTGTGTATAATTTGGAAACTTAACATCTTGTATGTTCTTTTTGGAGTAGAGAATTTTGTTGAAAACTTCCTCATGGAATAAAAAGATAATGGGCCAGGATTCTCATCTGAGCTACATCGAGATGAGAATCTGGCCCTAAATATTCCACAAATCCAGATCATAGGACTGATGATGGTCTCATATTGGTGTAAATCAGGAATAACTCCTTTGAAATCAATGGCATTATACTAGGATATACTAGTGAGAATTCAGTGTGAGATCAGAATTAGACTCTTTAAGTCTTCGTGTAAAGATGGGCGGGAGCACGTGCGCAAAATTTACCCACACTGGTCTAATTCTAATTCCATGACGGTCTTTCAGACTGCCAACATCTTAGAACAAAGGTGGAAGACCAAGCAGTTTAAAATTTCAAGCTTCTCAAAGGAAAACAAAATTATAAAGAGCTAACAATCATGAGGTTTTGAAATTCAGCATATAGCAGGAAAAGAAACCACACTTTGTTTTTGACTTGTATAGGCATTTTCAAAACACACTTGCCTTCCTGTTCCAGGGTAACATGTAGATGTTTATTGCATGCTTATTCATTGGTCACATTGGATTACTTTTCAAGGTTTGAGACTTTAATGGTTATAAACCTCCTTCTTCTCATGATATTTGGGTATTTCCACTTCCAGCACTGGCTGGAATTAGATAAACACAAATATGTAAAATGGTAGAGAGAAAAAGTAACAGAAATGAATGTTAAATGTAAAATATGTATTTGATAAAAGATATAGGAAGATGTGAAATTACTCTGGATAATTTCACACTTTTGAGCAGAATTGTGATTGAATAGCCAGGCCCCCACAAAATGCTTAAGGTAAGGTCTAGAAATAAAGTAAAGAGACATTTTAATTAAAGTTAAAGATAACAAATGCTGTTCTATGGGATCCCCTGTCCTGGTTTCCTCCATTTGGGAAGTCTACACTGTTAAACACTTGCACTTTATTTCCAGTCTGCATTTGTCTACCTTCAACTTCTAGTTATTAGATCTTGTTATGCCATTGTCTGCTAGAAGGCACATCTAGAGCTAGTGAACAGTGTGAGGATGAGCCCTGCCCCTTAAAACACAATGGAGATAATTAAAAAGTCTCTACTCAGAAATATCACACTTATTTCCTATAGTATAACTCCTGTGACAAGTTGTCAATTAGTTATTATTTTTCCTACAATAACTGTGGTATCTCAGAAACTATGGTGTGATGACCATTGCTAAACAACGACTTTTTCCGTAGCAGCCACTGTAACATGGCAAAACTTGTTACAGCAGAACTATGGACCTAATTTTCAGGGGCTTCCTTCCCCAAGTATATCCTACATTTGTTACTCCATATTTACACTGGTATCTTTAAGGGCAGAATTTGGCCTCACACAATGTATACAATGTGATATACCCCCTATTGTATCTGGGCAAATTTGGGGTCTTGCAAATGCTATGATATTATTTTAAAATAGCTTGGTAGTTTGGTTTCTTGAGATGCAGGCAAGGCTGAATCTCGAAGCTACTGCAATCAATTGAGGAGGAGTTTTGGATCATAGTTAATTAAGTGCTTTCAATTTTGTAGACTTGATCAAGATAACCAAAGTGCAGAGATTAAGAAGGAGACTCTTATTTTCATACTAATCTCTGTTAGCATTATTGTTACTTCATACTTCCAACCCCGTCCCAATCCCACTTCTTGTATCTGCCACCTAGATTGTAGGCTCTCTGGGTCTGGGATGTTTTTCTTTGTTACTTATTTTTATAGTGTCTAGTACATTAAGGCCTTAATCCTTGTCCGAGGTTCTTGGCATTACTGCAATAATAATGATAATAACGAATAATTTATAAGAATAGAATACAATGTTTAAATCTTCCCAAAACATTGTCCCATACTGAACGTCCATTCCCTCAGGTACCTTATGTAATCCAGACCCTCTCCAACAGCATGGAAATGCATTAAACACAAACTCAACCCTCTTAAAGGAGCTACAAACAGCCTCACTCATTCCCAGCCCAGAAGTCTAATCCATGCCTCTTGCAATCTCTTAGCTAGCCTCTTCACTCACAAGCCCCTACTTTATCTCTGGGTACACCACCCAAAAGGAGGCATCTAAGAAATAACTCCTCTTGGACTGCCAAAGACCCTCTAAGAAAGAGACCTTTATAACTGGAGGCTTAGCTCAGAGAGCCCACGGGTGGACCACGTTTTCTTATTGCCTCTTCTAAATACAAATGTCTTTACCAAGAAACCAATCTGCCTTTTTCGCTTCTCTAGTTCCCAGAAGTAGCTACCCGGCCAAATTTTGAATTTAAGTGCTTTGTTTACTTTATGATTAAAATCGCTGAACAAGGTGGTGGAAAGAGAGTGGACCAATGCATTGTTCAAAAGTACTGAAGCATTGCTCAGTATAACAGGGAGTGCTCAGCCTTGGAACTGTTATTAAAGGCCCAGCATGCCTTTTCACATTCTTATTTAACTTAAACGAGAGAAAAGTATCAGAGTCCATGAAGAAAGCAGGTTTCATGTTGCCTCGTGTCTTTTGTATTTTCTACATCCCAGTAGTAAAAGGCAAAACCTTAGCAATAGAAAAACATTATCACTGTTTATTCAATAATCTATATCCTGTTTATTAGCAGACATGCTGGTTTTCCTAGTCTTATGCTGAGATACAAAGATGGTCTGGAAGACAGCATGGACAACTGATGCTGAATTATTGAAAATCTGATTTCAATTACATTATAATACTTTAAAGTAATGTTATAACCTTTCAAAAATCATATGCTACCAGCATTACCCTGGGTCTAAAATTTTTCTGCCTTGGGAATCTGGACTGAAGATTAGTTTAGGTCATACGATAAATAAAAAGAGTTTGGTTAATACTAAAGGGTAAATGAAGCACATCTATCCATATCACATTTGGGCCAATTCTAGCCTGCTTAGTCAAGCTAAGCAGTACCTTAGGCCTGGATCCTGCAATAACTGATGCACGTGTTTAACTTTAACTTCAGCTCCAATTTGACTACAATAGGACCACTAAAGTGCTGAAAGTTATGTGTACGTGTAAGGACTTGTCTACATGGGGAAATTTACCAGAAAGAATACAGGTATAATTATATAGCGTTAGTGTTACCGGTACAACTCCCTGTATAGACACTTTCATTTCGGAATAAGAGTGCCCTTTCCCTTTTATACCACATATCAAAGCGACACAGGCAACGGCACTGCTCACATAGTAACGTCATGTACTTTGTGACCACCTACACTCCTTGTGTAACACCAACAGACCCCAGTCATTGGCGGGCGGGATCGAACTTGGGGCCTCTGGAGCTTAGTGCATGAGCCTCTAAGGCATGAGCTAAAAGCCAACTGGCTGTTAGCTAAGGCTGTAGAGCAAACTCCTCTCTCTCTCTCAGTGGTCTCGGTGCTACTAGATGGGACAGAACACCACACCCACGAGGTGTGTGGGTTACACTTGTTCAGGCAAAATACCCAGGGTGACAATCTATATCTGGCTCTTGATAGTATTAATAGGGGTCTAATTCAATCCCATTCAAGATTACCATTGTCAGTGGGAAATGTAATGAGTATTTAGACTGAATTTTTCACAAGGATCAAAAACTCACCGTTTTAAAAGGAAAAGAAGCCACGTATTAGATTTAAAAACAATTAATTGCAAATCATTTCATGGAGCAAAGGTATTGCCACATGAAATTCCATTAATCCATCACAGTTGAAAGGTTAGTAAAACATGCATACATCAGAAACGCTTTAGGTTGAGGTTTGAAATGGTCTATGCAATTCGCTTTCAGGTTTCAGGAACTGAAGTAAATAATAATTAAATAAAAATAAAAATTGAACTAAAAGCTGTAAATCAAAGCGATGTAGGTAACTTCCATAACTTATTATATAGTTTGCTACTGGCCAGTACATGCAATTCAAATAATTGGAGTGGCTTTGCCTATTTGGGGTCTAAAAAAATTGGGTAATTCATTTACCTAGTTCTTTGCAGAGGGGGTGTGTGGTGGAAATAACCTATATGCAACAGTTTATGATAACGTAAATTGTACTGATTTACTTGGCAAGTCTATACAATAGCTTGACAGGATTCAAAGCCAAATGCTGAAACCTGATCCCAGACATTATTTAACACAAAGCCACAAAAATCTCTAAACCTCAAACTGGCATGTCTCACCAAAAAGGTGATGATTTAAATCCACTGCATTTCACACAGAGTAAATGAACTGCTGAAACTTGGTCTTTAACCAGTGTTTGGAGCAGCGTTCAAATTGCAGGGTCTGAGATGGAAGAGGGTTCATCCAGAGGTCACTGCAACAGGTCTGGGTCCAAATAGATATAAACAACCAATGTGAATGGTGCAGCTGCCTCATTATTATATTCAGCTGGCCAGAAACATATTTTATGTCTTGATGACGTGAACAAGTGGTGAGGAAAGCAGTTGTCCATTATTTGGTTTTTAAGATTATATTTCCCAAACATTTCTTTTCTAAAGTTGTGAGTTAAAAATAAAAGAACTAATTGTACTGAAGATATTCCTCAGCTGTAACTTCAGCTATTGATTGCTATATTCTAGGTTATTGATGAACATTGAAAATAACTTTAAAAACTCAAATATTTACCAGTCTTTAAGGAAAGCCACATTACACCAACACAGACAAATGTGGTATCACATGACAAATGTAAGACCCCAATCCTGTACATGCTTAACTTTATGCATGTGAGTAATTCCATTAAACTCAGTGGGTTGACTCATGTACATTTGAAGGATTGGGGACCTTAATCCTGCAATTTCCCCACACAGTTAGATCACTGTGCCATGGGGCTGTGTGTGGGCTAGGAGTCTACCTGCCCACAGCGGAACTTACATAATCAGGGTCTAAGTAGTAGCATTTTAATTATATGCTTTTGTGTATAAGATTAAAAACATTGAACACCAGGCAGGAATAAGCAAGATTTGGGCCCAAACCAAACACCTTGATCTGAATTTGCAGTTCAAACCTTTTTCAGTCACGTGTAAGCTTTTCAGACCATGACTTTGTATATGTTTGAGCTTCACCTAGCACAATGAAGCCCTCTTCATAGTGGGGGCTCGGGGCACTACTTTGGCTTAAATACTTAAGAATAATGAATACAAACATGAGGTCCACAATGTCTGGGTGTTGAGATCTGAAGAGCACTTTGGGGTGGCTGGTATGGAAAGCGGGAGTGGAGTCAGTGGAGTTAGTTCGGAATTGGCCCAAGGAACTGGCATCTGCAGACCCTGGATTTTGATGCAATCTCATTCCTGCTATTAACACTCAGCAGCAAGGATTTTGTGATTCTTCTTAAAACCTTTTTGACTGATGGAAGTAAAATATGAGAGGGACCTGATATCATCACTTATGCTGCTGCACATTTGTCATAGTATCAACAACAAGCACAAGCTTGACTGAAATCACTTTTGGCTTCCTAGAAACTTAGTCCTGTGTCTGAGGTCAATGGGAGTTTTGCCATTAACTTCATTGAGAAATGGATTGGACCCTTAAAACTTTCAAAGCTGATCCAAAGTCCACTGAAGTCCATGGAAAGACTCCCATAAATGTCAATGGCTTTTGAGTAGGGCCATAAAGAACACTAATGTTGGCAGTAACAAGAAATAACCATTTGCCAGTTATTAGAACGTTATGAAAAAGGGCATTGGATGGAGATAAAGGGAAATGTAATAAAAGTTTATTTTAAACTATAATGTTATTTCTAGACATCATGTAACATTTCACAAAAATAATCCAAAAAAAGATTCCAGAACTTCTTGTAACAGTCTTTCGATTTACTAATGAAGCAGATATGCTGAATGTGTCATGGGAAATCATAACATGCCCATAATTTAAGCAAACAGTTAACTGAACAGTTAACAGCCACTTTAAGGTAGCAGCCTGAAGCAAAAATTGTCAACAACTAATTGTAAAAAAATTATTCTTATGTACTATAAATAATGGAAAAGATCATATATTAAAAAAACAAAGAGTTGTTGTGGGATTTAGCAATTGACTTAAAAATCAGGTTTGTTGTAGCAATCAATCACTGATTGTCTATCTGTCACAAGTAGGGTTATTAGAAATTTGAACCTTTAGGACAGTCCTCACATAAGAGGTGCTAACAGAAAACTCTACACCTGCATGGCAATGATTTAGCCATGGAGCTTTGAATACAAGGAGAGGGCCAAAAAGTTCAATCCTGCTTCCATTGAAGTCAATGAGAATTTTGATATTGATTTCAATTAGACCAAATAAAGCCCATCAATTGTTGCTATTTACTCAGTGCACAAGACTTAATTTAAATTAAACCAAAGAACAATGTGTATTCTATATTACTGTGATACATACAGTGATGACGCATATTCATTTCCGTGTCAGATTTCACTAGATTAACTATGAAATTTTATAATGACTTTACAGTTACTGCAAGTCAACCTCCACAAATTCTAATTAAGTGATCAAAACCTGGTTAGCCCCCAAGAGATTTGTTAATCATTTTAACAACAAAAGCACCACTGGACATATGTCTTAATGTGCTTCTTTTAGTGTTTTTTTTTATTAGTGGTGCAACTTTCTTTCAGTATTAAATCTTTGTTGCATCCTAGTTGTTGAGGTCAAGTTGAGATTTAAACATTTCTTACTGAAGAACATCAAAATTATACAAGAGCACAACCAAGGTCCAGTTGCTTGCAGGTCCTGTATAGAAAGAATTAACTGAAACTTGCACTGGTCAGCCACATTATAGCAGTATTTTATGTTTAAATAATGGTTGGTGGATTTCCTTACATTAACTACATAACACAAATTGATGAGGTGCTCTCAACCAAAGTCATTCTATTGTTGATCTTTTGCTTAATTGGATTTAATCTTGGTTTAGTTTAGCATAATATTAGGTGGAAACAATTAAATACAATAGTGAAGCAGTTCATCAAACTTAAGGAAGATCCATGCTAAGTATTCAGATCTGATTCCCCCGAGGGTAAGACGTAAAATTATAATGATAGAGAGTTATACTCTTATTTGTATACAAAAACTTTCTACTTTCTGTCCTTAGAGGAAAGAAGATGAAGAAGATCAATCAATATATTTGATTAAGCAGTAAGGTCAGATCCCTCAGCTGGTACAAATCAGTGTTGCTATGGAGCTATGTTGATTTACACCAGCTGAGAATATGGCCCATTGCTTTAATTTTTATTAAAAGTTAAAAGTATCAGATAACATCAATGCAAAGGATTTACAAATTCATAAATTGTATCAAAGTACCTATGTCCCTTGCTAATAAAATAGTCTGTCAATTTCCCCCTTCTTTTCAATGTATAGCATGGGTATGTCTGCACTGCGAAGAAAAGCCCACAGCACTGAGGCTCAGAGCCCAGTCAATTGATTCAGCTGGAGGGCTAAAAATAGCAGTGTAGACATTCGGGCTAAGGCTGGAGCCCAGATTCTGAAACCCAGTGAGGAGGTAGGGTCTTGGAACCTGGGTTCCAGCCTAAGCATTAACATCTACACTACTATTTTTAGCCCTACAGCTCGAGACCTGCAAATCTGAGTCAATTCACCTGGGCTCTGAAGGTTGGTGTTGCGGGTTTTTCTTTGCAGTGTAGACATATCCTATGTGGCATGCAGAGGTGTATCCATCTTTAATTAAAATCTGAGGGAGTTGTTGGGGGACAAACTCACCCAGACTCTAGCTGGCCAGACATATTTGTTTGGCACTTATTGCCATCCTCAGATCAAAAGTCAGTCTGTGTGGGCCATGGTCACTAAACAAGTCCCACTGAAAGTTGCTGGGACTCATCCTCTTCCATCATTTAGGTGCTTTTGAAAATGCCATCCAAAATCCTTAGTGGTTCCATCTAGGCCATATATCAATTGAAGCACATGTAGATCTATCTTTGTCTCTATCAATCAGGAGGAATTGATTGTGGCTAAAAGTGCCACCAAAAGTTGAAGACCTCTGTGTGTGTTGGGGGGGGGGGGGGAAGAGGGGTGTTTCTCAACTAGGTCAGAATATTCATTTTAATTTCTGATTTAAATTATAAACTTTCTGTGTTGGTCCCCAGAATGAAAACAAAAGGGTTTATGCAGATCTCCACTGTCTAGCTTTTTCCTGTTTCTAATATATCTTGCTGTATTATATTGAACATGAATGTTACCTCCACTGATGGAACATTTGAGCATCCCTGGAATTATCTTTGCCAAGCTACTGCAACGGTGAACTGAACCTGAGAAGCTCAATTGTTTGTGGTAGTACTTGCTAGAATTTGCAACAGATTGATGCGTCCCACATGCTTTATGGAGTCTGACTAGGACTACTACAGATGGAATAATATTTTTTCACGTTTGGGAATGAAGTGGTTCTCTGCACCACAGTGTAACATTGATCATCTGAGGGTCATGGACATCCAGAATCTTTGGGTAACTGGAGATGACAGCTCTGCATGCTTTGATATTTCCCCAACCGTGCTCCCAAGAGAAAGTATTTTATTGAGGCAAGCGTTTAGGTATTGGGAGTAATGCTCTGGGGTGATATTAAAAGCACTGTGCATGACCACAGACTAGACTGAAAAAGCAAATGCGAGTGACGGAGGATACAGAGCTCAGAGCCTCAAAGGGAAGAGAGACTTTTAACGGTTTGTTTGTGAGGTAAAGGAATTTAAACTCATTTGTAAGAGTCCCCACACCAGGTTACTTAAGCCACAGTGAAGGAAAAATAGCTCATGAGTTTGGGGTTCAAATAAAAGTCTTATCTCAGCCAGACACATCCCCGCAAAAGGGGTCTCGGTCTCAGCTCAGCCACCAAAGTGAGAGACATACAAGAGATTACCCATTTTATACTCTCCTTTATGGAAAAAATTATTCCAGCTGAACCCATCCCTATCCCCCTTATAGCTGGGTTTCCTGGCAACAATTTCAGTGAGGACAGAGACCCGTGGTTGATAGTCTATTCAAGGAGAACATATTAATTCTCTTGATGCCAACCGATAGCCAAGGTCTATACATACCCCATCACAGCCTCAGATACAGGACTTTAGATACACAAGCAACCCATTAGTCATTAGCAATTTAACACAGTCCAAAAATAATTATGTGACAACAAACTCAACAAAATTTGCTCTGGAGCACAAGACGAAGTAGACAAGATTTCCATATTTTTGGAGGAGCATTTACTGTATTTGAAACAGATGAATTCTGTCTGTTTACATTAACTGCCTCACTATTTGGTCCAATTATTCCTACTCCTTCAGCAATCATGTTATGCTTGTTCAAGAAGAAAGAAAGAACAACAGCTTATCTTGTTGAGAGCAAAGAACAAACAGTAAAAAATCACTGGATGCACTTAAGCACTACAGTTGTTGCTATTGTGCTAAAGAGATGATTCATGTTCTCATAGCAACTAGGGTGAAAGAAAAATGCTTTTCTTCTGAAAAGGATTCTGCTGTAATGGTTAAAGAACACTTGAATAATCAAGCCAAGTAGAAGAAAAAACCTGTTCCCTACAAAATTATTTACACTAAACTGGAAGACATGCTTGATCCTTATTCTGAACATTAGTCCATATATTTTCCAGTTTATAATTAACAATGTATATTGGATTAAGCTTGCGTAATGGCTAACAATGTCAAATATTGGAAAGCTCCCTAAAATAAGGTAAGTCTTCCAACCAACATCTGTGGCAACTAAATGTTTATAGAGAATAACTAAGGAGGGAGAAATCAATATCATATCTTCAAACTCAAACTCTCTGTCGCTAAAAGTTATTGAATCATTTGCATAAATGATTACTATCAAGTTTGTATAATCTGCCCAACATATTCTGCATCTGTGTCCATCTGGCCGCAAATAGCAACCACCACATTATTTCTGGCCCTGGTGTCACACGATGGTCATATGTCACTTTGGTCTCACTGCGCACACATCACAGTCACAGCATATTGCAGAGCGTTAGCGAGAATGACAGAAGTCAGAGTGGACCATGGACACGTTATGCTGACTTCATAGTCTCCATGCATTGTGATCTTGTCCTCACACACTGAGGTTCACAGTGTTATCACGGTCACAATAAATCACAGTTTGTTAACACATCACTGTCATGTTTTATTCATGCTGAATGTGCTCCCCCCCCACCCCCCCAAGCCAAAGTGGTTTGTACAAAACCACTTGATAAGTAGCTACAGGCATGGAAGGCAAACTTGCCCTTGATTTGCATTTTAATGCTATCCACTGTGGCCAAGTTTAGTCTCTCAAACATAGGGTGACCAGATGTCCCAGTTTTATAGGGACAGTCCCGATATTTGGGGCTTTTTTTTTTATGTAGGTGTCTATTACCCCCCTAATCCCCTATCCTGATTTTTCACACTTTCTATCTGGTCACCCTACTCAAACATGGCAAATTTTTCAGCATTATTAGAATTAGAGATCAGTACACCAGAACACTGGTAAGAGATTGGTCTTTATTGCCAAACATGAGTCAGCAGGACAAACGGTTATATCCTGGCCAGATTGCCATAGTCAGTATCCACCGATTTGAGGGTGTACTGTTCGACTGACCTTCATGGGGGGAAGGGGGGGGCGACAATAAGGTATCTAAAATTAGCACTCTTCTCCTTGCTCTGCTCTGACTTCCTTTCCCATCTTCATCCTCCCCCGTATCATGCTACTCTCTTCCATACCCCTGTTCTCCTCTTTCTGCTTTAATGGCCCTCTCTTGCCATTGATCACTCTCCTTTCCTTGAACTATGCAAAACTGGCAGACTACTCTGCCACCAACTGCTAGGAATCACTGTTTCTGGCAGTACCAATTCATTGTAGCTGGGTTGAGGGCTACTTGGATCACAGCAGCAGCTGTGGTAAGAGGGAAAAAAAATTATTAAATCTCTTGCACTGAGCAGTAGGCAATGACTTATTGTGGAAATTAGTAGACCACCACCCACATTAGGAGAGCTGGAAAGGACACCTTTTAATCTCAGCAAGGTATGTTCCCTTCATGCACTTGACAGGGTACCCAGCTGCTGCTCGACAACTGGCTGCAAGATGGGCTGCAACCTTTATTGCTAAATTTCATTGCAGCTTTGTGCTACAGATTCTGATACGTAAGCAGTTCAGAGCTCACTAGCAGGCCTTTCATTAGTGGTTTCAGCTAAGCATTGCTCACCCCTTCCTTAGCAGCTGATACCAGGGTACCCATGGTCTGGGCACTGGAGTTCTATTAAAATTCTCAGTAGTTTCTGATAGCTTTAATGCTGGGCCACAGAGTAGGAGAAGAGTAGCTATTCATAGAATTATTGCATCTGTTTATTTAAAAAAAACATCCACATCTTTCCAGGAATTGTCCAGAAAAAACAGTCTTCATCTGAAGGTCTTTTTTTCCCCATTGAGGCCAATGAGAGTTTTGCTATTGTCTTCAGCAGAGGCAGGATTGGGAGTTTATCAGCTAACCATATAACTGAAATAGTGGTCCTGATTCTGGACTCACTCCCACTAAAGTACAATGGAGTTACATTGGTGAAACGCTAATGTGAGATCAGAATCAGGCCCTAGAGTTTTATTCTGTGCCCAATAGGTTTCTCCTCTTAATACTATAACCTTTGTTGCTCTTTAATATATACAGAATTCAAAGGAATGCATACATGAACAGCCAGTCCTTCACCTAGACCTTTTGAGGTTGTACTGATTGATGCAAACAAGGTATGCACACTACTTCATTGCCTTCTTTCTAAAGCAGAGATGCTTGTTTGGAAGGAATCTCACAGAAATCCAATCCACTGTTTGCACCTGTTTTTCAAGTTTCTAAATATAAAGAAATATCCAACAAAGGAAACTTCCATTTCTATGCTGTTTTAGAAAGTCTTTCAAAGTTATGTCTGGTCACCTGTTGCAATATAAAATCAGAGTCCTATTAACAAAGAAATCATCAGGAGCTCAGATGCAGACAGCCCTTCTCTCCCGCTCCCCCCCCCCCAAAAAACAAAACAGCCTGCAAGAGAGACTGATCTTTGCACCACGGCTAGCAGCTTAGACCATCTTTTATCTTTTGTAATGTAAAACACTGAGTAAAATAACCCCATCTAATCAGGAAACTTCAATTTAGCTCAGTGTGGCCAACCATCCTGGTGGCCAGTATTATGGACTTGACCTGCAGAGGGTGCAACGTAGCTCTCTCCACTCCCACTGAGATCTGTGAGCTCAGCACCTCAAGGGAGTGCTTGTGGCAATGTGCTCTCTAGAAATATATATAATAAATAAGCAAAAATGTATCCTAGCTGATTTTAGTGTCCAGGAAAGTTGGGATGCATCTATATGGCTCTATTATGAATAAATGATGCACATCTAAGTACTTCACAGTTTACAAAAAGAAAATTGTTATGAAGTGATTGTTTTCATTAGCTTTCCCTGTGCCTGGAGAGTAATTAACTGGAGGACAGGCTAGCCCTGGCATAAGTCAGAAATGATTTAAATGGAGATCTTTCAAATTAAGTGCTTAAGCTCCTGCTCACTGGTTTTATGGATTTCAGAAGGGCAAATTCACAGAGTAGTATCTTCCAGAAACTTTGGGAACTACACGAAAAATGGATGTTTCTTGCAGTACCTGCCTTGCTTGTCCATGCCCATTGCATTATAGCTGATGATTCATGATGTCTAGAGTGTTGTGCAGTACAATTTACAGTCCATGTTTGTGTCACTTCTTGACACAGTAAGGAGTCAGTTTTATATGCTATAGTTTGGTCCAAGAAAAAAAATCTCTCTCCAGTAACAGCAACTTGTAACGAGCAAGCTGTGGCATGCCAGATTGCTACAGCTCGCTTGTTAGCTTTGGATTTCAGATTGATTGAACCATTCTGTATATCACTGCTTCATTTCCAGTACAGATTGTTTCTCACAGACATGCACACACCATGGAGCAATACATGTAGCACAAAATTGTCAAATGAGGGTGCCTGAAGTTAGGCACCAACATCGATATTTAGGTATCTCAATCAAAGCTTGGCTTGATTTTCAAAGGTACTTAGTACCAGGAACTCCCAGTGACTCAACGGGAAACATGAGCGCTTGGCGCTCCTGAAAATCAGACTAAAAATTGGATTTTGGGGGATTCTTTAGTCTCTCTCTCTCCACTGGACTTATCTGGCTTGAGGACAAAGTAATGCCCCTGTGTAGTGACTCAAAGCTCAGCAGTGTCCAAACAATGTAGAAGGGCCACATTGGGCAGCTTCAGAAGGACCCAGGGGCCATGTATAATTTGCATTAAATGGAGCACAACGCAGCCACCTTCTTCTTTACTGCTGAGATCAAGATAAAGCATAGCATGGGAGGACCTTTCAACTCTCTGAGCCTCACCTCCAATATAAAAATAGAAGACTGAACTGCAGCTCTTCTGTACGGAACAACTCCTGTACTCCTGTAATGGGTCTATCTAAGGCTGCCTTCCAGCCACATTTACTGATATATTTGGGCCGGACAAATCCTTATATCTCCTCTGTAGTTTAACTTATTTATCTTAAAAGTCTCTGCATTACCAAAGAACAAATATTTGTTTTTATTCCTCCCAGGTTGAGGGTGATATCTTGGAAGGTCTATATGGGAAGGCAATGACTTGCATTATGTGCAATGGGACTTTATGGGGGAGTGCATCATCCCACAAGAAGATGCATTCTTCAGAAATAAACCTGTGTTCTCCCTTAGTCCCCAGAACAGAGCTGAACTCACGTGGACTGTAGTCAGTTTTCTCTCTGCCTGCCATAAGGGCAGATCATAAATGGCATGGATTACATCGGTTCCAAATGTGAAATGTTGTCATTTTATGCCTTAGCCAGGCACATCTAGACCGGGAGGTTTGCTACAGCTATATCCACAGTTCAGCAAAGGGAAGTGCCAGAAATTAAATATAACATTGCTGTTTTTGGCTGCCATAGTAACTCTAAGGAACCATTTGCACTCAGTACTACAGAGTCCAATGGGTGGGAGCTATTGAACAGAATGCAAGCGGAAATGTGAGAGGTTATGCCAGAGTGGACTTTAGAGCTATACTTTGGCAGCCTGTCACTCATATTGGAAACAAGGAAGACCAAGGTCATTCCCATCATTAACCAACGAGGGTTAATTCTCAGTTGCTGTCAATAAAGCTTAATGGTTTGATCCTGAACCATTCATACAATGGAACATTTGAATGACCCACACCTGCAGAACCTTCCAAGGATAACTTAGGACCCATGAAATTAGAATGAGTTCTATTTGCTCTGGAAAACAATCGGAATCAGTTTTAATTGCAGAGCACCAAAATAATTCTAATCCTGAAATCATTCTCCAGTTTGCTGACAATTTGCTCATCTTTGTCTACAGCCTTATTTACTTTATCCATAGTTTCATGCCTCTCTTTCTCTCTGCTTTAAGCTCCTATCCCTTTATGCATTCTACTGGATATCTGAAGGACCAATTCCATGGAAGATTTATGTCCATACATAAATTGAGCACCAATAGAGACAGATCCTTGTCCTTGACATACTCATTATGCCAACCCTCCACCAAACACCTCACAGTCCCCATGTTTTGGTCGGGGTGGAGGTCGGAGGCATGGCCAGGAGGAAAGGCAGCATTCTAGCCATTGCTAGCAAGCATGACTGCCTAAGGAGGGCTAATATCATCCAGTAAAATTTAAAGAAGCCCCGAGTCTGCTTTAACTTGCACGGAGGGTGAAACTGGACCCTGGTCAGCATCAGTATAAGGTGAGCATAAAGGAAACCTAAAGATATTTTGTTCCCCACCTTCATCCCTTGTGCCAACCACAGCTCACACAGACCCTAGGCTCGAGACTGACTTTTGGGCATATTTATTTGAATTCTTTTGTGCATACTTGGCTATAAACTCTTCTGTGAAATTAGTGTCTAGCACTCCATTCTTGCTTCAAAGCATCTATTTGTTTTCCATTACTATTACCATAAATGAAAAGAACTATACCAGATTAATATTATCCCTTGTCCATTCAAGTTCCCAGCTCTCACAAGCTTTGCATGTGAGAGCTGGTCCACATACAAAAGTCGTACTGGTTTAACTAAAATTAGTTTTTAAATAGATTTGGCTAAACTAGTGCAAACTCCTGTGTGGAAACAAATAAATCAGTTTGTGACCCTTTTATATCAAATTAGTTCAATTATAAAGGATTAATTATTGGTTCATGTTGCTATTATGGTAACTTTCAGATCTCAGCTAATTTGATATAAACCAAACAGTGAACCAGTTTAAGTGTATCCAGTCGGTACTATACACTGGTTGAACTAAACCAATTCTTTAGTTAAATTGTTGCTACTATTGCATGCAGACAAGCCCTTACAGACCCATGGGTCCTGATTCTCCATTGTCCTTCACTTTGTGCAATTGTTAACACCAGTGCGAAGTGGCTGTAAAATGTTATTGGTAGAGTAGTAGCATGTCACGCCCATTTTGTGTGGCTGTAAATGACAAGAGAAGAGATGCATAATCAAGAAGCCCATGTGCTTTCATTTTCTGTTCCAAAGTGATTCAACTTTTGCAATCCCACACAAAGAATAAATCCTGCTCACGTAACACCCCCCCATGGAAGGCAAGCAAGATTCATCCCATTGTAAGAATCCAAACATGTGTCACATGTTTCAGTGGCAAAGGGCCTCATCTCCTCTAAGAATTACTGGCATAAATCATGAGTAATTCCATGAAAGTTTGACGGAGTTACACCAGTTTAAACTCAATGTAAGTGAGAACAAAACCAGGCCCAAAGCTTCCACAATCTCTGTGAGGACAGCAAGAAGGATTGTCCTTACTGCTGTGGCAGCGCAAAGAGACCATAAAAACTCCAGATTCAGTGGGAGAAGAATTTCTCTGGTGTAGAAACTGACCAGGCCACACCACAATTTCTAGTGTAAGGGGCATGTCAGGGAGCAGGCTGGGTGTGGGGCCACAATGGATGATTCTACATGGCACTGCTGCACTTAGCCAGATTGGCTTGGGCTATGTAAATTCTACTAAATGGGCAGTTTGGCTTCCAAAGCAGCTCAGAATTGGGAGAACACAAAGATAGCTTCAAGCCACTTTAGTCTCCCATCTCCCTAGGCTGCAAGTTTGCACCACATAAAAATCACACCCAGCGTTCCTGTATGAAAAAGATATATTTGGCAACTTCCTTGTTTCTAGAAGGAGTGTCCAACTTTTGGAACTTCCTCCTAAACTCTCATTTGAATTCAAAGAAACTCCCAGTCAGATCAGTAGCCGCCTTATTCACTTATTACACAGGTAGAACCTTTCTGCACACATTTAATATTGACCTTGGGAATGAAGTTTATAGTTTAGAATTTAATGGTTTAGAATTAATCCCACACCACACACATAATAAGAATACATTTGTGAAATTCAGAGTAAAGTTCTTTATGTTAAAACACTAGGGTTTCCTCTCTGTACGTCTTTGAATGCTCAGTGTATGAACAAGTCCCTCTAGCATAAAGAGCCCAGAAAGACAACAGGCACTAGAGCTTATCTGTCAGTGGATTCAGTTTTCTGTGAAAAAAGGACCAAAATGACACATTTTAATTGACATTTTTTTTTGTAAAAATGTTTGCGTTTTCAGCATACAAAACTGAAATATTTTTGTCAAAAATTTATAGAAATTATCTGTGCAAATGTCAATTTGTTAAAAATTCTTTTGTCATTAAAAAAAAGCATTACAACACATTTTCAACCATCTCTAGCAGTGATATAATTTTCAGTGCACAAAGATAGGCTCAATAAAATAAGGCTACCATGTTGCCCTGTATCACTGGTCTATGTTACTATGATCTCTTAAAAGCTTCTAGCATTTTTAATGAGAAGAGAGGCCCAATTCAAAGTAAAGTAAAAAAGCCCTTAAGCTCAGAGTAGACAAATATAAACTGACAGGCTGACTATGTCTAAACTGCTGTTTTATAGCCATATTACACACTCAATCTAAAGAAAAGTCTAATGTAAAATTTTTTTATAAAGATAAGACAGTCAGGGGGTGGAGCTTTGTTTTTTTCAATAGATACATTCTTTGATTTTCCTCCTTAAAATGCTGCAGTCAGCAGTAGCTTAATTCTAAGTTATAATTAGGGTTATGTATTAAACCAGGACTACTGAGCATGTCTAACCTAAAGGAGTTCAATGCATAAATGAAAAACAGACTTGTGGCTGACTGACTTGGCATCCACCAGGATACCAATATATAGTAAAAGAATAAATTTAAAATGAAAATTAAATGTGGTCATTATCGTTTAAATTGATGTCATATTTGCCAACTGTTTATGAAAGGAAAATTGAAAAGATAAGCATGATTTTGGAATTGGCAGTATGCTCTGCTACACACCAGCTTGCTGTGATTTGGGGTGCACTTTAAAATAAATTAACACAAATTTTTACAGTCTACCAAATGATGTCAGCATTTTTTTTTATTAAAAGCATACTATACATTCCCCAAAGTACACATGGAATTTAAATGCACAATTGTGTGTGTGTGAATGAGAGAGAGAGAGAGGGGGACTGTTTTTTACTTGGGGAAACTTAGCTCTGGTTACTTAACATAGTTCTCTATTTCTGGATCTGCAAGTCAAAGAGTCAAACAAAATTCAGATCCCCAATATTAAATCCTTGAAAAATTGGGCCAAAACACCGAGATTGGTGGGATGTTCACTTGGTTTTCTATTTTATTTTTTAATTTCTTTGGATAAATGATGAAAATCGTCACTCCTCTAGAAACACAATGTTTGTATTCTTAGAAAACTGAATGCAACAGCAAATATGGCAGCACAATAGAAATGTGTAAAGGACATTTTCGGATTTTCTTCTTTACAACAAGTATTTTGATCTTTGCAAAACATTCATCAAAATATTTTGGTTTGGGGTCTCTCTTAATCAGTTGAAGTTTTATAATGTTCGGCAGTAGACTCTACGCTTCTCAGGTCTGCCGTTTAATTCTTCAGCTGAAGGGTCCAGTTACACAGTCTCTATACAAACAAAACTGACAGTCACATTTTCAAATGGACAAAGTTGGACCTACACAATGTTTGGGCACTACAGTTATCTGTGTATTGACATTCGCTCAGGTATGCGATGCAATGTGTGTATCAAATGCCATTTACCTCTCTTTTCAACTCAGTTATGCCCAAGCTTGTAAACTCTTTGTGCAGAGTCTGATAGGGTCCTGGTCCATGACAAGAGCTGCTAGGTGATCTGATAATACAATAAATCAATAGATTTATAATAATTTGTGCATGCAAATGGATTTTGTGGTTGTATTTGTGCTTACCCAACAGATACTCTGTAAATGTGTGCGCTCAATTGTACATGCACAAAAAGACTGTAAGCCCTTAGGGTCAGGAATATTAGAGTAGACCTCACCTGGTGTAAACTGTCAGAGACCTATTGACCTGGATGGAGTTATGACAATGTACATCAAGCTGAGGATAAGCTTCCATTTCTTTAAATGTCTGCAAAGCCTCTATGCAAATAAAACAAACAGTAATAATAGATGTTTTGAAACCATGGACCCTATTGTCATTAATAGGAGTTGAATGTGCTTAATTAGGGTTTGATCCTTCAAGGTGCTGTGTGTGCTCTGGCCCTTATACAGCAAAGCATTTAAGCACATGCTTAACTTTAAGCACGAGTAGTCTTATTGAAGTCAACATAATAATTCGTGTTTTTAACATACTTAAGTGTTGGAGTCAGAGTGCATAGCCTGCAGAACTGAGCCTTCATCATGTAGGTTCAGACCCTAATTTACAGACCCTATCTGAGGGGAAAAAAAAATGTGGAAAACCGAAAGAACCTTCTTAATGATCACATCCTTTAACCTCTTGAGTCTTTTGGGAACACGGACATCTTGCAATAGATCCTGTGCATATGCCTTTATAGGACTGTTTCAGTAAGGCTGAAAAGTGTTGGCCAGCCTTCAAAGGATGTGGCCCTGATTATACGCAGAGACAGAACATGAATTATAGTGAAGCAGATTTTTTTTTTTGCAAGGCACCTATAGACTACATCAGTTTAAAAAAAAAGTAATTAAAGGTTTGTTTTGATCTTTGACTGAAGACTTGATTCTATGAATCAACCTTGATAGTTTTTTTTTTCACCATGAAAGATTTATTGTCTTAATCATTTACATCTTTTACTTTTGGCTTGACTCAGATTAAGATGTAGAAGCCCTCAATGAGGACAGTCGTCTTCTCTTGGCTATCTGCTCCTGGCGTTTTTCCTTGGCCTCCTTCATTCTCTTTCCCAAAAGCTTAGCATATTCTGCTGCTTCCTCCTTGTTCTTCTGAGTTCGTTGCTTCTTTAGAGCAATACGTCTGCGCTTATGTTGCAGAACTTGGGGAGTCACCAATCGTTGGATCTTAGGAGCCTTGGTCCTGGGTTTCTTAACATTAATATCTTCAAGTGGATCAGTCCTGCACCCACCACTGTCTGTACAATCCTATGTGATATCATCGGCCACTGGTTGAGTGGGATAAGATCTGCTTCAACAAATCTACTTTTAGAGCTGATTCTGCACCCATTAAAGGCAATGGCAAAGCTCCCTCTGACTTCAACAGGGGCATGATTTTACCCTAATAGCTATCTCATAATTCCAGATAAAAGAATAAGACATTGGCAGTTTATTGTATACTATAGGATCTTCAGCCTACAAAATACAAACTCTCTTCTCTTCTGGTATCAAAGATCTGATAATTTGGTAATTAGCAGATTAATCTGTATCTGGTAATTAGCAGAATTCCCACTTATACTAATTCCCTTCCATGATATGGTCTTTTTTCCAGATACAGCAGCTGGTTAAAGAGACTGGAGAACAGGTTAATCATCCGTCAATGATGCTTGTAAACATGACTATAAAGCTAGCACATAAAAAAGCAAGAATCATCCTAGATGCTTTCACCTATTTTTAATTAAATGTAATGCTGCTGAACCATTAGACATAGTGAAAAAAGTTAAAAGGCCAGATCCTCAGCTAGTGTAAACAAATATAGCTTCATTGAAATTCAATGGGATTACACTGATTTAAATCAGAGGATTTAGCCTCAAAGCCGCAAATGAAAATGTCAATAATTACATTTCTACAACAAGCAAAGTCTGCCCTAATTTTAAGCAAATGAAGGAGGTTGGTATGCTACATGACAGTAGACATTATATTGCTATACAACTGACTTAAAGTTCTATAAGTTAGATTATAACTTTTGAAGAAGCAATTATGATTTTATTGCATTCACGCTGCTGATGATTAATGCTGAGAGCCTGAGGGGAAATGCATCCTATCATTTGCTAACATACACTATAATTATGCATACCTCTCCAGGTACTGTAATTTAAGACTTAAAAAGAAGCATTCTGAATGAGGACTGCTGCACTTATAAAACATTACAGATGTGTTATCATATAAATGAGGTAGCTTTGACATGATAGTGTTCTAATAAATCCTCAACTATGATTTGGAGACAAGATATGTCAAAAGCAAATCCACACTGTCTCTTAATCTTCTACATAAACTGTTTATTTTTTCTGAGCCCTACAATAATACATATGTCAAGGCGGCTTTGATGGTTTCTAGATTAAAGTAGGTCCCCCCTCTCCCCCTTGTAGGTCATCTTGAGAATACTCATTTTTGCTAAATTAACTCAGCTATTTGCAGGGTTTAAATGTGAACCAAAATAAAACGGTTTCCATCAAATTGGGAACTTCTGAGATGAACTTCATAAATAACAAACTTAGTTTGCTCTATTTCTGTGGAAGTTTTAAATGTCTAATGCTGAATGATATTCTGTCATTGAGAGAGCTTGCATTTCAAACCATATTCTCTGCAAAAAGCGCTTTATGTTCTGCAATATGAATTTATGAGAAGCCCTTTTCTTGATGCTCATGTTAGTTATATTATGGTGCTGCTCAAGTGCCTCAACCGGTGTCAGGGTCCCATTGTGCTGTACCAACATATCGTTGGAGATGGTGCCAGCTCCAAAGAGCTTACAATCTCAACAGACAAGGCAGAGAAAGGATAGGAGAGGAAACAGAAACATAAAAACAGCCATACTGGGTCAGATGAATAGTCCATCTAGCCCACTATTCCTGTCTCCAGCAGTGACCTATACCAGAACTTCAGAAGGAGTGTACAGAACAGTTCAGTCAGAGTGATCCACCCTTGTTTTCTCCTCTGGGCTTCAGGAGGTGATACGAAAGGCAATATGACTTGGTCAAGGTCACAGCAGGTCAGGAGCCAGGAACAGAACCTAGATCCCTGATTCCCAGTCCACTATCTACTCAATCATGCTCCTTCTTGGTGCTAGTCCTTTAAAAGCCCAGATCCTTGAAGATATCTAGGTGCCTAACTCCCAATGGATGTGCCTCTCGGTACCTTCCTCCTTTTAAAATAATACCTAGTCATATGCCCCTAATAACTTTGTATTGGAAAAAAATTGTTGCACTATTAATTAAAATATACTTGTACTTGGAACAGAAAAGAACTAACTAGAAACCTTCAGGCCCTCCATTGAAAAAAGTAGCTATGACCTTTTAGAATTTTACTGGACAGTTACCAAGACAATTTCTGTAAATGCTGAAGACAACAAATAAATAAAATAAAAATTAAAACCTACTACTCATTTGGCACCACTAGTAATGAGCATAGTTCTCAGCATCCTATATATTTGGAATTAGCCTCAAGACTCCCATTAATCATAAAATATCCACACACCTTGCTGCGAATTTGCCTTTATGATTCTACCTTAAGAGGCTGTGTTGGAAAATACTGACTAATAGCACTATAGGGTTAATGGGATTTTAGTGTGTTGTCTTCTCTTCCAGCTATAAATTTATTAGTCACTTCAGACATGGCATTCACATTAAATCTACATGCAAGACTCTGGGCAATCCGAAACAGTTTATGCTTAACACAGAGGAACTCAAAAATGTGTCACTTGTGACTTGCTTTATTTCTTTGATGCTTGTACTCTAAAAGTTCCAATCTAAATGTCTTTTTTTTTTTCAGAAAGAAAACAAAGAAAAGAGATCAATGCCGGGTAATAAGACATACTTTGCCATTAATAGGAAATAAACAATAATACGCACATTTATACCCATTATTCAGAGTCAGAGTTTGCTGAATTATTTTGAGTAGCTGGTAAAAGAAGAATGCGAACATTGGATATCAAGTTTCCTATGCACTCTCCAAAGAGGGGCAAAGAATGCCTAATGGGATTTTTGTGACAGCACCGTGTTAGAAGTGAGACTAACTGAACATGAAGTATGTTAGACAACTTTCTCCACTGGGTAGAAAGAATGACATATGGGGACTGCCCCTTCTTAATACTAAGTGTGAAATACATTGTTCAGGATGTCTTTGGTGGTGGTGAACACAACAGTTGGTTTGCTCTACAAACCTGTTCTCAATCAAAATCACCATATGCTTTGTGAACATACATAGCAACAGAATCCTTTTAGAAAAGTCCTGAAACAATGTCAGAACTTCTTGTAGGGAATTTAAGTTAAAGGTAGTATATTTTCTCATTTAATTTTTTTTATAGAAGAAACTCCGGACAGGTAATGCAAATGAAGGACTGGGAAAGAATGAAGAATATGAACTATTATGCATTATAGCAGTGGTTCTCAAACTTTTGTACTGGTGACCCCTTTTCCATAGTAAGCCTCTGAGTGTGACCCCCCCCTTATACATTAAAAACACTTTTTTATATATTTAACACCATTATAAATGTGTGAGGCAAAGCGGGGTTTGGGGTGGAGGCTGACAGCTCACAATCCCCCATGTAATAATCTCGTGACCCCCTGAGGGGTCCCAATCCCCAGTTTGAGAACCCCTGCATTACAGTATGTAACAAAGCAGCAGTAGGCTAAGCTGTGGATTTGGAAGCCTAACTATTGACACCCACATCTGAAAACTGGGCATATTATTATAACTTGTTTAATACCTATTCTGCTTCAATTTTCACTAAGAAGGTAAATTGTGACCAGATACTTGACATAATTAACATGAACAACAAGAGGCAAGGAACACAAGCAAAAATAGAGAAAGAACAGGTTAAAGAATATAATTTAGATGTATTCAAGATGGCAGGACCTGATGAAATTCATACCAGGGTGCCTAAGGAACTAGCTGAAGCAATCTCAGAACTGCTAGCAATTATCTTTGAAAACTTATGGAGGTAGGGTGAAGTCCCAGAGGACTGGCGAAGGTCAAACACTGTACCTAACTTTAAAAAAGGGGAAGAGAATTATAGACCAGTCTGCTTTCCTTCGATACCTGGAAATATACTGGAACAAATTATTAAACAATCAATTTGTAAGTACCTAGAAGATAATAGGGTTATAAGGAATTGTCACCTAATTTCCTTTGACAGGACTGGCCTTGTGATAAAGGGAAAGATGCAGACATGACATATCTTGATTTTAGTGAAGCTTTTGACACAGTCCCACATGACCTTCTCATAAGCAAATTAGGGAAATGTGGTCTAGATTAAATTACTATTAAGGGGGATACAAAAGTGGTTGAAAGACTGTGCTCAAGATGTGGTTATCAATGGTTCTCTATCATCTCTCTAGGGGGATGATCTATTGGGGGTCCATCAGGGATCTGACCTGGGTCCAGTACTATTCAGTATTTTCATTAATGACTTGGATAATGGAGTGGAGAGCATACTTATAAAATTTGTGAAGGACACCAAACTGGGAGGAGTTGCAAGCACTTTGGCAAATACGATTAGAATTCAAAATGACCATGACAAATTGGAGATTTGGTCTGAAATCAAAAAGAAGAAATTCAGTAAAGACAGTTGCAAAGTTCTATACTTAATAAGGAAAAACCAGATGCACAACTACAATTTGGGAAATAACTGGCTAAGCTAATAATAAGGAGTAAAAGATCTGGGTGTTATAGTGGATCACAAAGTTAATATGAGTCAACAATGTGACGGAGTTGTCAATATCTGGGCGTATTAACAGGAGTGTCATATGTAAGACACCAGAGGTAATTGTCCCACTCTATTCAGCACTGATGAAACATTGGACTATCTCCACTTTGTCCATGAGGAAAGCGACAAACAATAAAAGATTTAGAAAACCTGACCTATGAGAAAAGGTTAAAAAAACGGGGCATGTTTAATTCTGAGAAAAGACTGAGTGGGGACCAGAAAACAGTCTTCTAATATGTAAAGGACTGATATAGAGAGGTACTAATCAGTTGTTCTCCATGTCCACTGAAGACAGGACAAGAAATAAAGGGCTTAATCTGCAGCAAGGGAGAATTAGGTTCAATATTAGGACATTTTTCTAACTATAAGTATAGTTAAGCACTGGAATAGGTTTCTAAGGGAGGGTGTGCAATCCCTGTCAGTAGAGGTTTTTAAGAACAGGTTAGACAAACACCTGTCTGGAATGCTTGTGGCACCTTAGAGACTAACCAATTTATTTGAGCATGAGCTTTCGTGAGCTACAGCTCACTTCATCGGATGCATACTGTGGAAACTGCAGAAGACATTGTATACACAGAGACCATGAAACAATACCTCCTCCCACCCCACTCTCCTGCTGGAGATAGTTTATCTAAAGTGACCACTCTCCTTACAATGTGTATGAAAATCAAGGTGGGCCATTTCCAGCACAAATCCAGGTTTTCTCACCCCCCCGCCCCCCCCCCCACACACATTGTAGGGAGAGTAGTCACTTTGGATGAACTATTACCAGCAGGAGAGTGAGTTTGTGTGTGTATGGGGGGGGGGGGTGAGAAAACCTGAATTTGTGCTGGAAATGGCCCACCTTGATTTTCATACACATTGTAAGGAGAGTGGTCACTTTGGATAAGCTATTACCAGCAGGAGAGTGAGTCTGTGTGTGTGGTTTTTGGAAAAAAAAAGGGGGGGGGGTGAGAAAATCAAGGTGGGCCATTTCCAGCACAAATCCAGGTTATCATACACATTGTAAAGAGAGTGGTCACTTTGGATGGGCTATTACCAGCAGGAGAGTGAGTTTGTGTGGGAGGGGGCGGAGGGTGAGAAAACCTGGATTTGTGCTGGAAATGGCCCAACTTGATTATCATACACATTTTAAGGAGAGTGATCACTTTAGATAAGCTATTACCAGCAGGAGAGTGGGGTGGGAGGAGGTATTTTTTCATGATCTCTGTGTATATAATGTCTTCTGCAATTTCCACAGTATGCATCCGATGAAGTGAGCTGTAGCTCACGAAAGCTTATGCTCAAATAAATTGGTTAGTCTCTAAGGTGCCACAAGTACTCCTTTTCTTTTTGCGGATACAGACTAACACGGCTGTTACTCTGAAACCTGTCTGGAATGGTTTAGGTAGACTTGGTCCTGCCTCAGCATAGTAGTTGGACTAGATAATCTCTTGAGGTCACTTCAAGCCCTACATTTCTATGATTCTATGCATCCATAATCTTTGTGTAGTGACTCAAACCCACAACCCTTGAAAAGAAATTCAGCATGTTAACTTATTTTGCACCTTGGTTAAAAGAAAGAAAGAAAGAAAAAACAAAACAGATAATCAAAAACATAATGAAAAGGTTACTTCACAATCACTTCAAATCCCACTCTGGCATACCAGTCATTATTAGTCCTCCAGGAATCCATTGCCATTGCTCTTCAGAGTTCACTGCGTCCCACTGCTCATGTGGAAGGTGGTTAAGTACATGAAGTTAAATAAAAATCTCTGTGGTATTGCTTAGGGGCCAGTCTTTAGAGTATATAATGAAAATCAACATCTGTGCATTCCAGAGACTTCAGGTGTTTCACACTTCCTGCTACTAAATTTATGGAACATGCAAATGAAAGTAAAACAGTTAAATGCTCTTTAACAACAGAAGCATTTTGTCATATTTCAATCACATTACTCTAAAGAGTTGATTAATTTAGCCACCATGCAGGATACCATCGGTGATGCTTCTAGTTGAAATAAAATAGAGACTTGCATATTTTGATAATGTTACATCATTTTGATAGCAACAATACAAGCAGCTTTCCATTTCTGTGCAGACCAATTTTCAAGCAGGAGGTGTCTTGTGCTTCCCCTTAATAATGAATCAAACTGAGTGACATTTCAAATGGCAATCATTTCCCCAGGAGATGCAGCTGCAATCTTAGTATTTTCTGCTCTCTCTCTCCTTCTGATTTCTCTTATCCACAGTATGAGGCAGCTGAGTATAATGCAGGAAACATTATCGGCAACAATGCTTCAATTAATGCTGAAGGAAAATGAATATTTGTCTACAGAAGAATAGATTTTAGAATACCTATGGGATCTACTGTACTTTAAAAACTGAAGCCATTTTGCACATTTACTGAAGTGCATTTAACTTCTGTGGTTATGCTACAACTAGTTAACCCTAGCAAGGTAATAAGTGCCATAAGGAGTTTGCACCCTCCTTTATTAAGCTTGTTTACTGCATGCTAAATAGTCTGGGTCTGTTAAAAACACCGGCTGTCTTGGCTGTGACGTCTCTAAAGTTCCACACCTCACTTGCTGCATTGTCTCAGGAACCAAAAATTCATGACAGCATCTCTCCTCCCAGCACAGATCTCAAAGTCATATATGCAGTGCCATCCTCACAACCACAAGGTGGTTTGCAATGCTGATGTAGAAAACATGTTTGGAGAGCACTGTTATTGGTTCATGGGCAAGGACTCTCAGATACGTGCTGAAAATACGTCTAGAGCCACTGCCTGTCAGCAAACCTACAATGTTTTTCCTTATATTTAGTGTGGTTCTACTACCTGTCACTACGTGACATAAAATGTTCAGGAGAAATGAGCCTTTGAAAAACCACCAGAGTTGAAAGACCATACATGTGGCAGGCTAGAAATTTCAAGGCTGTAGCTACACTGGGGCTAAAACCATGTTACCTGAACTGATTTAAAACACAGTTCTAAACCACCCTGGGGTAAATTGGTTTAAACACAGCTTAACCGGTTAGGTAAATCTACGTTAACCTAGAGATGGGCTCAGGCAGTCATGTTTTGGTTTTACAAAAACCTTATTTAGTGTGTTTTGCTTGGCAAATGACAATACTTGCTACCTCCATCTGGAATCTTCTAGATACGGACAGTAGGTCTATACCCTTTACTGAGCATACCCTCCATCAGTCCCCAGATACTCTCAACATCTCTCTATCACTTCATTCAACCTATCCTGCATCCTCCCATGCAGCTAGCTAGACTCCACTCCTATTAGCACACTCCTTCCACAGAGGCCCCAGTGTCCACCCTGACACCACCTCCCTATACACCCTTGTTTTCTTTGGTCTTCTCACACATTCTTCAAGGGGATCTGAGATGGCCACTCTCACACCCCAGTACCTTAAGGGGAAAGGTTGCTATGGAAAGGCTTCCACTTTCATGATCCATAGAATCGTCAGGGAGAGGTGGCAGAGTGACCTCTCTGCTAAACTGGTGGCTGGACCTGTGGGAAATGATGGGATGAATCCAATGGCCAGGCAGAAACACCAGGAAACAAAATTACGACCTGTGAGGTTTGGATTCTGCACTGGACTAGCCCAAATCTAACCCATCCTTATTCAAATTTCATATGGGACAGGGATTTGTGGGGGTGAGATCTGAGGGTTTGATTACATGCTAACTATTAAGATGTGTGATGGATTTTTCTGTGGTAAATTATTCCACCTGACAGTCACAAAAATAAATATTTTTGTCCATTTGAACTGAATAAAATGCATGAAAAAGATAGACAATTGTGTATCCTCATCCCTTTTCTGTCTCAGGATGACTTTATTCCTAGTACGTAAATGCTAGAGAATTGAACAAATGTCCCATTCATCTTTCTGGTGAAAAAAGTGGACAAAAAAAACTAAACAGCTATCCCCATACCCAAGTTTGCTACCAACCACCACCAAACTGTACTCAGAAGTGCTTATTCATAAAGATAAATAAGAACCAGGACTTCCCACCCTGTCATTTCAATTTGATATATCAGGGCAGAATATTTAAAAATATAATTTCTATAGAAATATTGAAAGCCCATAAACCTTGAGAGATTTGCCAAGATCATCAATCAATATGGCACAAATTAACAAATGACAGTTTCCAAGCCTCAACAATTGCTAGGGTGCAGATGCAAAAATTAACCTCAGAAATTCTTCGTTAGACAATGTTCATGGAAGAAGAAATTGACTTGTGTCAGAAAAGTTAGGAGGAATGAATTAATATTGGATTTTATTGGAAAAGCTGGCCTTAGAAAACGTTGGATTTTAACCGGCAACGTTTGATCAGTGTTGTTATAATTATGTTTATTATTTGCATTATTGTCATGTCCAAATGTCTCAGTCACACTGGGAAGTCTTCAGAGCCAGCCTCCCAGGCCAAGTTGACAGACTCAGGCTTGTGCTCTAAAAATAACTACGTAGACAGTGCTTTGAAGTTGTTGCTCGGGCTAGCTCAGGCGCTGAAGCCTAGGGAGGGGGAAGGGCTTCAAAGTCCGAGTCCAGCCGGAGCCACAGCTTTCAAAGAACTGTGTATGCAGCTATTTTTGGAGAACTAGCCCAAGTCTCACAAGTTCAAGTCTGTTGACCTGAGCTGGGAGGCTCGCGGCTGTAAGCTGTATAAACATACCCATTGGGGCCCTGTTGTCAATGGATTGGGAGAAACAAGCCCCGGTGCAGAGATGCTTACCATCTAACTTAGGACAAGACGCGACCGGTGTGTATAAGTAGCAAGCAGAGTGGGGAGGAGGGTAAGTGTTATTTGTGCTTGTATAATGGAAATATCTAGAGATTCCAACCTAGTTCAGAGCCCCATTGTTCTAAACAGGAGCTGTATAAAACACAGGAAGATGGGATCCTGGCAACCAAAGAGATTCCAATCTAAGTAGAGGAGACATTAAAAAGGTGGAAGAAAGGAAGCATTATTACCCTTATTTTAGAAATGTGGGACTGTGGCACAAAGAAGCTGATAATACCACCTAGCTCTTATCATTAGTAGATTTCATACCTTTACAAAGGCGGTCACTACCATTATTCCTATTTTATAGATGAAGAAACAGACACAGAGGTGAAAAGTAACTTCCCTTAGGTCACCCAGCAGGCCAATGGCAGCACTGGGAATAAACCAAGGTCACCTGAATCACATTCCAGTGCTTTGTCAAGTAGGCCACATGGCCTTTAGATGCCTTGCCCAAGATACATAAAGTCTGTGGCAAAGACATGAACATCTTTCTCAGGGGAAGGCAATTATTTTTTGCCAAGGTCCAGATTTCTTGGTCAAGGTATAGTCAAGGTCAGGACTCCAGAGAAAATAATAATTAAAAATAACAATAATGATAATTAGTAAATACAAAGATTTGGGGATCCATTCAAAAGCATCTGGTGGTCTGTATTTGGCCCACAGTCCACCTCTTGACTACCACATACTCGTCCAATGCCTTAGAAATTCTAGAGAAAGGATGACTATGTGCACAGTTAACTTAAAGTATAAGCTCTTTGGCACAAAGAGACCAATCTTTTTGGGGCTCAATGTGGGCTTAGTCCATGACTTAGGCTTGTAGGCTTGCCATAATACAAACAAACAAACAAACAACAACTTGCAAGTTTGCATTTAGGAAACTCTTTTAAGAGGTTATTAAATGAGAGACATCAGTGGTGCCAGTAGTCCCCGTCCATTTATGCTAAAGTTCATCCTTTATTCCAAACTCTAGTCTCTGGTTTACTTGTTGAGACTATCACAGGTGATAAAGGTTATCTAATCACTTCTTCCATGTGGCTTACAAGAGTTTATCTTTCACTATATACCTGATAGTGTTGCCATCTTTGCTCAGGAACAAGGTGATAAGGAGCCCATTCTGGTCAACTGGAAAACTCCCCTTGACCTCAAGGGGGCAGAATCAGGCCTTGTGGTAACCATGGACAAATTCTGGTAGCAGCTTTTTAAGGAGGATTCCAGTGATGGGGCCATTAGATTGGTTAGACATCATTGACCAAAGATATGAGGTTATGTGTTCTATGAGAAGAACATTTAGGAAATGATGCTCATCCACCGCACTAAACTCTTTCACAATAATTTAAAACATAGAGAGACAGATCCTTATTTGGTGTAAATGAGCACAGCCCCACTGACTGCAGCAGAGCTACATTGATTGCTGTCCACAGAGTAATGCCATGTTAAATTAGCTGAGGATCTGTCCCTATCTCCAGCCAGTACCATGCAATGCAATCAATATAGCAATAGTAAAGCCATAAACTACTGTTATATAAATTCATTCCTGGATTAAAAAAATAGTAGAGCAATATGTTAAATACAACCCTGTGATTGAATAGTTAACAGCAAGGTCTGTCTCTTTTTCATCCCCCCCCCCCACCCCAAAACAAGACTTTTTCATCAAAAAAATAAATTGTTCAAAACATGTTGACCAGTTCAATGGGGAATGCAGCACAAGTGAACTGTTAGGGGACTTACGAATGAGTCAAAGGACTGAATTGAGGACAAATCAGTACTGGAAAACTAAGTGTCTGTTATTCAGTGAGAACTGGCAACCTGGCCAGCAGCTGTGCAAACTTCACAGAATGCCCCGTCAACGTGCTTCTTCCCTTTCTGGAGATATTCAGGTTCCTTGCCTATCTGTTCTATGGCCTTTTTATTATTTTTCAGAAACACTCATTTAGAGTTAACTGCAGTCAGCCTCGGCTGGTTTTGTAAGCTGGTGTAGCTCCATTGACATCAGGGAAGCTACACCAATTTACACCAGATGAGAATCTCACCTAGGAAATGAACTGAATTTTAATGCCCAGGTTGATATAGTTTCTTGTTCTTATTTATTGTATTTTCCCCTCATATACTCATGATCTAAAATAATAACGAAGCCCTGTGCAATACTTGTGTTGTTTCTAAAGACTATTTTTCACAAAGCTTAGAGGGGGAGAGGAAGCTTTTTTAAAAATGGAATAACACTGTTCTCTACCAAAAATATTTAATCATAATTAAATTAAGAAACATTTATAAAAAGTTCAGTAATAAAATAAAATGGGTTGGAGAGCACAAAAGGAGAAAAAAAGGACAGAAAGGATTAAGTGGATTCATATAAAGAATAGATTCTACTTAATGAAAATTTCCACAGTGTTCAACATTTTTATTATGGTTAATAGCACCACGCTTCATTTTTGTCTGCAGTAATTGTGTATCCTTAATGAATGGGCACTCTTATTTCCCCATTGAGCACTGACAGAAATTAATAAACCTAATTCTGTAGGTTTAAGTTTAATTCTGGTGAAATATATAAAGTAGTTACATTTTCACTTAGCAACTAACTGGAACAGAAATGGGCTTAAGCTTCTCAGCAATTTAATAGGGAGCAAATTGGGTTTTCTTTTTTTTTTTCCTCCCCCCTCCAGCACTTGGGTCTATTTTCATTGCTGTGTGCAATAAAAGACATGTCATGGCCGGTGAGGCTGAACAGAACCTAGGGTGAGTGTTGTAAAAAAGTACAATTACTAGACTTAGCCCTTTATTCCAGTCTAGTCGTTAATGATTGGTGAAGACGATCTCATCGGTTTACAGTTTGATAGAGACAACAAGCAATCAAGAGAATCAAGATAGACAACGAGAAAACAAATGAAGCCACCACAGTAAACACCAAAATGGGGTGCTCTGGGGCTGAGTAATTGTATGTAGAAATAAAACAAGGCTGCGTTGAAGGTGGGTAATGCACTGTGCAATTATTTGGGATTGTTTAAAATAAAAATGGTATTGAGTTTGATTTTAGGTAAACAGGTCTGACAGTGAAATTCTGGAATTACACTAGGTGGAATACAAGGCAGAATCTGACCCCCAAGGAGTTCATTTCACGCAGAATGCTCAGGAGTCAGACTGTCCCTCAGGCTGAGATCTTATGAGTTAAACAGAATGGACCTAGTTTATACCTAGATAGAAAGCCTGTAAGAAAACCCCTCACAGGCATTGCATGAAGTGGTGTTGGTGATTTACCAGTGGCTGCTCTTCTCTCTGAACTACTGTGAAGCAAGGGCCTGGCATACTGTTTGCTGTTGAGAGTTGCCACCTTTTGGAGGCCAGCTGAAACTCGTGTCCCGATCACCTGTGGCCATTAAAAAGCCCTAGTACTTTTTACAAGAATAGGGATGTCTTGGCAAAATTCCACTTTGGGTAATAATGATATGCATTTTTCCTATCTACATTTCTACCCTGAAGTTTCACATATATGATGGGCCAGATCCTTACCTAATGTAGGTACAGACAAGCAAAAATAAAGCTTGTTGCCCTAATTTCCACTCTGTATTAGAGATGCTGGGAGCACAGCAAGGGTTGACAATGAGCAAAGATTGTGAGGATGGGGAAGGTTGTAAGAAAGGAAGATCATGAGATTCTCCTATTGCTGCATTATCATCCAGGTACCTTGGTTAGATCCTCTTTATTTTTAGGAGAATATAAATATAATTTAGTTAAATGATGTTTAATATTAAGACCTAGGCCTGGGAAAGAGGGTAGGTTGAAGGACAGTGATGGAAGTGAGCCTTGAGGAGGGATCTGAAGAGGGAGAGGGAAGTTGCAATGGCAAACATAAGAACGGTCATACTGGGTCAGACCAAAGGTCCATCTAGCCCAGTATCCTGTCTTCCGACAGTGGCCAATGCCAGGTGCCCCAGAGGGAATGAACAGGGAATCATCAAGTGATCCATCCCCTGTGGGCTCATCCCAGCCACTGGCAAACAGAGGCTGGGACACAATCCCTGCCCATCCTGGCTAATAGCCATTGATGGACCTATCCTCCATCTAGTTCTTTTTTGAACCCTGTTATAGCCTTGGCCTTCACAACATCCTCTGGCAAAGAGTTCCATAGGTTGACTATGTGTTGTGTGAAGAAATACTTCCTTTCATTTGTTTTAAACCTGCTGCCTATTAATTTAATTTGGTGACGCCTAGTTCTTGTGTTATGAGGAGTAAATAACACTTCCTTATGTACTTTCTCCACACCAGTGACGATTTTATAGATCTCAATCACATCCCCCCTTAGTCGTCTCTTTTCCAAACTGTAAAGGCCCAGTCTTATTAATTAGTCTCCTCATATGGTTGCCCTTTTCTGAACCGTTTCCAATTCCAATATGTCTTTTTTGAGATGGGGCGACCACATCTGCATGCAGTATTCGAGGTGTGGGCATACCATGGATTTATATAGAGGCAATATGCTATTTTCTGTCTTATTATCTATCCCTTTCTTAATGATTCCCAACATTCTGTTCGCTTTTTCGACTGCCAGGAAGGATGTCCCAAGGCCTAGTGGAGCAGCATGAGACAAGACAAAAAGTTGTCTGTAGGTAAAGACCACCAGGGGAGCAAAAAGACAAGCTGCAGTGGTAGAGGGTTGGGCAGGAAACAGAGGAGCAAGCAGCAAGAAAGGAGGAAACCGTGGTTTGTGAAGAGCAGCTGTAGGGCCCTGAAGGTGGGGATCAGGAATTTGAATCTGATAAGAAAGGCAATCAGGTACAAAGACTCAAAGGTATCAAACAAAAAGTGGACAAGAGTAGCAAGAATCAAGGCAGGAGTTAACCAGGGCCTGGATCAAGGTTTCTGCAGTATGGAAGGAGACCACAGGATGCATTTGAATGGTCTAGAGAGGAATAAGAGGCAAGATTTGGCCTGGATAGGGAGGAGGAGGAGAGATACTAAGGTTGCAGGCCTGGTTTCCTGGATAGTGGAGTTTCGGACAGTGTTAAAGAGTGTGGGGAGCGTTTGTTTGGGAGTTCCATTTTTGCTCGTTTCATCATTTGCTACCCTCTAGTTTGAAAAATATCTACTTTATCTAATCAGGAAGCAGAAACAAAATAATGTGACCTGGGTGACCGCTCGAACACACGCGCACACACACACACACAGTGTCAAAGAAACAGTTCATGAACAACCTATAAGACTTCATTATTCTCAGCAGCCTATAACTCACAAGGCAGACATAGGCTCTGAATCCAAAAGGAGCTGTTCCAATGAGAAATTAGATGAAATAATGTATTAATGTGGGCATTCCTGGGGGAGGCATGATAAAAAGCTGCTATCAGGAAAGGTCAGTGGCAACTGGGAAGCCTACACCGAGTTGCCTCTGCCAGCTTATATGAATTCTGCAATCGTCAGATATTAAAAGGAAAGTATTTTGTGGGAGGTTACTGAGGGAAAGGAAGCAAACAAGACAATGAGATACACAGGACGTAGGCAGGATGCTGAAATGTAACAGGTATTCTGAAACCTGAAATGTAACAGGTATTCTGTTCAGGATATTGCAGAATTCTTTCATCTGCCGTGCATCCAGATCTCTAGCTAGCTTAGGCCCTGGGTTCTGCTACTGGATCCATGCAGGTGAATCTAGTGGCAGATTAAAGGCCTATCCATATAAAATCTCCATCACCATGGTATCTGACTGCTAAAAACATTATAAAGCTATACAAATTACACAGGAAACTATGACAAAACTAAGTGCCAAAGGATAGACCCTTGGTCCCTGAGAAGTATCAGACTAAGTGGCTTGATGTTCAGAAGAGTTGAGTACCCAACAGTACAGCTGATCAAGAAATGACTCTTCCCCCCACCCCACCTCAGGAATTTTTTTTTCCCATTTTTGTCAAAAATGTTCACAATTTTGCAGGTTTTCATTAAGACTATTCAGGTGCTGCAAGCCACAAAAAAACCCAACAACTTATTTCAGGTTGTCAATTTTTCAGCAAAAACCAAAGTTTTCTATGAAAGCAGACTTTCAGGGGGGAGGGAGCAAAATCTTCCATTTTGGCCAACTTTTTTTTGTAAAAAAAAGTTTGGATGAAAATGTTTTTATCAGCTCTGACAGTGACTCCCATGTAAGCCACTTATTCAGGTTCCTAACAATGGACTTGGGAGCCTAATTTCAGGAACCCACTGTTGAAAATGTTGGGCTATATTTTCCCCTTTGCCTCAGAAAGGCATCACTCCTTGCCTGTTCTCCATTGCTCCCACCAATACTCTTCCTATCCCCTTTCAACTGGCCAACCTGTTGGGGTACCAGGGCCAAGGCTCCACCCAGTGGTCACCCCTTTCCACCTGCCTGCTTGGGGTGGTACAGTAATACACCTGTAGCACTTGCATAGGCTTAGGCATCTGGACCTAAGTCTGGAGAGGACACCTAAATGCATAGAGATGAGGACTTATGCACCTGAGTTGCCATATAGACTGCGCCATGATTTCAGCCTGAATTAATTTTGTTCTGGACTTAATGAGATTGCACTTTATTGTTAAAAAAAAATGTAAATGTGAGAAGTTCTATTGTGAACAGTTGTGGGATGATGCAGACGCAATGGAGACTGACTCCCGGAGTGGCACTTCCAAGTTTGGGCACTGAGTGATTTGTTGCTAGTGGCAAGATACAACAAAAGCCATGGCTTCTATTCCAGGATTTCATCTAATAAAGATTGAAGCAATTTCTAGTCAAAGACTGTATCTTAATTCTTTTGGATAAAAATGGTGTTTCCCCAAGGCTGAATTTCGTTCCATGTCCTAAACATTTCCCAGGCAATAAAACAGTCATGCAAATCAGACAGACACACACCTTAATGTGCCACATACAAAATATGCCCCAACATGCTGAGGATCAAATTCCTCTGCCTTACATACAGTATTACTCTTTGATTGCCGCACCCCCGAGAACACTTAGGAAAGGCAGCTCTCTTGCAACCACAGGGCTTTCTTGCCTGTGAACAGTGTGATGATCTTCCTGCTCAGGATGCAGTTGGACAGAGTGGTGCACCATCTTCTTCTCCTCCCTCCCCGACTTTTTCATTTGAAGAGACTCTGATCGCACTCCTCTGCAGAAGAGCTTCCCTGCACGCTGCGCCAGCAGGACTGTGAAACTGTTAGGATCACATTCCATAGTCAATTTCACACAACTGCCGGTGCCACAGGTAAAATGCAAGTGCACGGGAATATGATCTGAGTCAATTTGTTTTTTCAGATGCTAGTGCCTGATCATTACATGGGGAGAGACAGTGACAAAAAACAGGGAGGAAGGCACAAAGAGGAGAAAAGGGGAGAGAAAAAGAGAGAAATGCAGACAGGAAAAGGGGAGGAGAAATTCTGGAGGAAAAAGGAAGAATGGAAAAAAGAAAAAGAAACAAGGACATACAAAACTGGGTGAGAAAGATGACCGTGGTTGGCTCAAAGTCATGTCAGAGGCCTGTCCTACCAGTATAATGGCAATGCATTATGGGAAATCTGGATTAATTAATTGTCTCTTGGGCTGGTAGGCTCTGGGAGTGCTGTGTGATAGAACACCTCTACCTAGCTAGCTCATCTCGCACTTCTGCAACTGCCAGTTCAGGAGCAGCAATTATTGGGCCCATAATACGTGAGCCTGAGAACAGGAGGACTCTGAAACTTGCATTCTGAGAGGTGCTCAGAAGACCCCCTTGGAAGACAACAGAGGGAAACAATATGACTTACTTTCATATCCCATGTATACTTCACACTACAATGCTGTAGAACTACTGGTGGGTTTCCAAAGTCTGGAATCACAGATGGTCCCAGGTGTTCTCCTCTGTTGCACTGAATCTCTTTTGCCATTGCAGCTTTGCTCTAGTGTCATCATCTGACACATGACGAAAGCCATTGCTCCCAGAACCACACATTTTCTGGAGGGAACATAATAATTAATGAAGTAGTGTGACCCAGAGTACTCTGAAGGCTTCACACTTGGTTTAGTGCTCATGACAACAATAATTAGCCAGGACTAGTCATAACGGTTTTTAAAAATTAACTTTAAGAGGGAACTAGTTGGCTCAGGGATTGGTAATGAAATGCAGAGTATTTTACCACCAGACCGCTGGTTCCAATGCAGCCAGGGCTGATTGCAAGTAAATCTCAGGGCTCCTCAGTGGTCTAGGTGAAATGAGTTGGTGGGGTAAACACCAATTTCTAATAAAGAGACATCCACATGACATGAATACCTCCTTCAGAAGGGCATTTTCCACAAAGGCCAAAGATTGGCATGAAAACTAATTTGCCTCTTCACCCATAATAATGATCTCTCCAGACACTGCACATTGGCAGGCCCATGCTAAACTGTACTACATCTCTGGATAAACAGAGGCCTTTGATCTCCAGAGTTATCAGTTCTCTGCATTTTCCAAGCCATGCTTCCACCTAAAGTGGAAAAACAAAAGTGACGAAGGGCTTATCTCCACAATGGGGTAATGCACACGAGAGGGGGGCGATTTCTAAAGCGCACAAACAAGCGGCACAAGAATTGGTCCATGTAGAACCTGCTGGTGTGCACTAAAAGTTCCCTAGTGCACTTTAACACAGTACTGTTTGAAGGCCATTCTTCAGTGAGTATTTTTTCCACTTATAAACTTAAAATTACATGCTGATAATATGAACCAGAATCCAAATACCAGTTACACATTTGGGCTGCAAAATATCCACTGAGCCAACATCTAAATAGGGAGATAGGATAGAATTGTAAATACTCCTGTTCATTTTTAACGTGTTTAGGTATACAAGAGTGGCACTTCATGACTTTTACACAAAGGCTTGTGCAATGCTCATCTGTTCAGTATCATGTTCAGTGCACCTTATTAGCCTTGTCATGACAGATCACTCTCAAGCCTAGCACTTGTTTATGCAACATACAGAAGTACTCCATTTCTCAACACCTGGGAATGGCTTTTTGGTTATGCTTTCTGAGCTGATTTATTTATCTGGGTGTACAATACACATAAGCCAAGAAAGGAGCCCTAGCCTAAATACAGATGATCCAGGAAAAATGTAACATGGGGCCCATCTTGCCTCATTTTCGAGTTTGCAGAACAAAAAGCCAACAGTTAAGATCTTGCAAGATCAAAACCATCCTGATTTTTATTGAACTTTATTTGAAGGCGAAATGGGCCCAAACTGGACCCGTTGAACTCTCATTCCCTCTCCCCCCAGTTGCTCTACATTTATCTACACTAGGGAAACCAAATAGAATAAGGCCTGGGGAACCTGTGGTTTCAGCTTTAAGTTGGTAAAACCCACACCATGACAAGGCTCTCTTTTGTCATTCTTTCAGACACTCATTTCTTCGCAAATCTCTCTCTCTCTCACACACACACACAGACAGAGATAGAGAAAAAAGAAAAGAAATCAACATGGTGTTATCATGTATTAATGCATAAGGACACACAGAATTCTAAATTTAACACACCAAATACATCTCACACATTCATACGAAAGCAAACAGCTCAGTGACAGCTGAGATTTGTTCCTGTGAATCTCCAAAACTGTAGCCGCAGTCAACTGCATTGCCAACAAATTACAGGTGTACACTAGATGAGCTGATCAAAATAGGATTACTAGGAGCACGATGACGTATTTGTGTGCATAGCACATTCATATTTAGGTGCACTTGTGCAGCTGGAATATACTACTCCATTGTGGGGTGCTTTTAACCAATTTTTGAGAGATTTAATCCACCATGTAGCTACTACCAAAGCTGCTTTAATGAGGTCTCATGCTGCTGCAGGGGATTTAGATCTCCATTGAAATGCATTGGCTTGCATCACAGGCAACTCGTATAAGAAGCTTTAGTGATAAAGGCAAGGCTGACCAGATGCACATTATAGAAAGATAATAATGAGGCTAGGGCTCTAGTCAAAAGTTTGGAAGATCCTTTCGCGTCTACATTTCAATGAGAATTTGCAATGTATGATACTATAAATGAGCTCTTTGGCTCTACGTAGATCACTGGCCTCCACTGGACAGGATGAGAATTGCTCAGCTGTGCTTCTTACATCCTACATTGCTGACAGGTAAAGGAGACTCTCGCTTAGTTCAGGTGATAGGAACCTGTGCTTTTTGAAATAGGGTGGTCCATACTCTATTCCTAATTTCATGGGGACAACCAGGGCAATCACAGACTATAGCAAAGTGGTGCCTTTGAATATTCTAGTGCAGAGCTTCTCAACCTTTTCCTTTCTGAGGCCCCCGCCACATGCTATAAAAACTCCACAGCCCAGCTGTGCCACAACAATGTTTTTTCTGCATATAAAAAACAGGGCCCTCATTAGGAGGTAGCAAGCAGAGCAATTGCCCTGTTCCCCATGCCACAGGGGGCCCTGCGAAGCTAAGTAGCTCTAACTTCAGCTTCAGCCCCAGGTATCGGGACTTGGAGCCACAGGCTTCAGCCCCAGGTGGTGGGGCTTTGACTTTCTGCCCTGGGCCCCAGCAGGTCTAATGCCAGCCCTGCTTGGTGGACCCCCGAAACCTGCTTGCAGCGCCCCAGTGGGTCCTGGATCCCTGGTTGAGAACCACTGTTCTAGTGGTCACTCACAGCAACCCAACCCAAGTGTGAGTCAGGCAGCTGAGCACATCTACCTTTCGGACTGACCTGAACTGAATTGTAGAGCATCTCCTTCTCTATGCTTCTCGCTAAGAAATATATTCTACAGAGAGATCACAGTGAAATCTTCTATTTCTTAACGATAAAGGTATTTCCTCAGCTCAATGCACCAGGAGTTATACACTGAACTCTCAGGTCAGCTATTCGTGAAAAGAATCTCTCTCCGAGGGTTATACTCCCCAGTTTTCAATTACTGTTACATAAAAACCCTTATGTTTAATTGCATTTATTGCATTTCTTTGTTTCTGAAGCCCTTGCAGAGCCCCTGTGATCATCTCCAGCACAGCCTTTTATAAACAGGTCACACAGAGATGATATCCTGCTGATGCAGCCACATGCTGTTCTTCCACTGGGTAGCTCCATTTATCCTGGTGGCGTCATAAGAAAGAGCAAGAGCATTTCCTGATACTTCTCCTGGTCTCATTTACGTCCTGCGGCTTGTCCTGTATTTTGTACTCCTTTACTCTTTGAAAAGTGGAGTATATGGGAGATCATTAGATTTATTTTTGCTTCCATACAGGCTGCGTAGCGGGTAGATTGTCAGGTACGTTCTTGCCCATACTGCACATTGAGGAGGAGTGGGTTTTCTTACTGGAGTAAGAGGCCAGTGAAGATTATTTTTTGCAGCCTGTATTTCCCAAGCAATATTTTAACTATTTCTCGTCTAACAGTAAAACAGCTCCACAGCAGCAGAGTTCTCCTTTCATTGAGCTATTGTTACAAATAACCAGCTTTGTAGGCCATGACGACTCCAAGACCTCCAGCTACATTGCTCAGATTTACAGTACTATGTAAGCGGATGCCACCACACAGGGCCGACCGTAGCAATGTGCCATGCTCACTATTTCAGGGAACTCAGGTGTCCCCGGGGAAGCTGGGGGAAGGGCACTCCTGGGACTAAGCAACTGGCACTTGGTTTTCCCAACAGATCATTATCTTTCATTTTCAAATCCAATTCCTGCCACCGAGCATTCCTTTTAAGAAAAGAGAAAAACATCTCTTTGGCTCTTGCTGCATGGGGAGTGTTGTGCAGCAAAGTTCTTGAATCAGTGCAGGGGAGGGTATTGTTTTACACCAACCCTTCAACCATTGGTTCCCCTAACAATGAAATTAAATTATATTAGATTACGTGAATAGTCAAGATCAACTACAACTGTGTGCTACAAGCTTGTGCAAGTAGTCTTTTATTTAAATGAATCGCTGGGTCATTTTAATCACTTAAGTGGCTTAGCCTAGCAAAGCCTGCCCTTCGTTTCGGTTTAAGAGGCTTCCCTACCTGCACTCATCACTACTGAAAGAACAATCCTGTAGCTGGGCTCCATACAATTGGGCCCCGATTCAGCAAAGCATTTAAGCACGTGATTAACTTTAAGTTCCATTGAAGTCAATGGTCTTAAGCGCCCGGGGAGTTCAGGGGAGGCAAAGTGCAAAACAGCCACTTAGAGAATGAGAATGCAGCAGAGATAGGGAGGAGAAAGACTCTGAGCTAACAAAATACAACCCATGTAATATTTTCCAAGGTGCCGAAGTGACAAAGAACTAAAGTCCCATTAGCTTGGATACTAAGTCACTTCGGCACCTTGGAAAATATTGCTCCCACCTACACAGCATGGCTATGCTGTGCCCATGTGTGCCTGGCCCTTCGGAGTGGTCTTCATAAAGTTCATAAACCTAGACTTGTTTTGCTGGCTCTGCAAACCCTGAAAGTATTTTGCAATGTGCCACAAAACTTCAGGCTCTAGAAGGCTATTCCTATTCTACTCCTAGCAAACCAAGAGATCTCATGGTCACAGTTCAGGGCAACTGCACCTGTGTTCCAGCCAAGGGCCACTCCAGGCTTCCAGCTCCCCAGCTGTTGCGTTTCTGGGTGGACAGCCTTGTCTGTTTCCCTTCTGACCAGGGGATGTCCTGGTTACTCAGTTCCCTAACTACACTATGATATTCTCAGCACAGACAGATTGCCCAAGGACACTGCTTGCTTTCTCTTCAGAGATGCTTAACAGCTGTAACTGCTACAGTTATAAGGTACCATGCAACATGTCCTATGCAAGCCTACTTTATTCTTAAGGTAAAAAGCATGACAGAGAAAACACATTAAAAACAATAAAAGAACCTTCACACATGCTAATAAGCTTACCAGAATCAACCCCAACCCTAACATGGCTTCTGCCAAGATGCAGTCCATCAACCCCCCCCACCCAAGGGAATTCCTTGTGGTTACCAGTTCATCACAGCCTCAGCTCAGAACAAGCACACAGTCCTTCTAGCTCTGCCCTGAGAATTGGAGCCCTCCATGGACCAGGGATCCTGTCCATTTAGACCAATAAGACAGACATTAGTTAGTTTAAAACTAGGTTATTTCTACAAAAGCGCTTTCTTTGTCTCTTGGTGCCTGGAGAATCCAGTTTGAAGTAGCATATACATACCTTTCCAAGGGGTGACTTCAAAGGGTCAATAAGGAAGAAAGTTTTCTACTAGAGAAGGTGCATACAGTACCACAATAACACATACACAATTGCATTTTAAATACCATGTACCCCACAGCTATTAATCCTAATTCAATAAGATTCAACTTTATTCAGTACAGTTCAATCAGGATATTGCAGGAAACTGTCAGTCTGTCACACTGCCCACAAAGACACTGAGTGAAGGTCCTTGAGGAAGACTGGGGTAGGGAGTGGCTGGCTGAGGGAGTTCCCCTGGGAGATTAGAATCCATCCATTTGACTCTAAGAGAACTTGAAGGGGCTGATTTACTTCCAGCCACTGAGAAATGAAACTAACTCAAAAAATGTTGCAGCCAGCATGGGGGAGTTCTGTATTAGACCTTATCCTAACAGATAAAGGAGGACTAATCACAGAAGTAAAAATTAGGGCTGTCAAGCGATTAAATATTAATTGCAATTAATCGTGTGATTAAAAAATTAATCATGATTAATCATGCTACTAAACAATAAGAGAATACCATTTATTTCAATATTTTTGGATGTTTTCTACATTTTCAAATATATTGATTTCAGTTACAACAAAGAAAACAGAGTGCACGGTGCTCACTTGATATTTATTTTTGATTATAAATATTTGCCCTGTAAAAAACAAAATAAATAGTATAATACAAGTACTGTAGTGCAATCTATCACGAAAGTTGAACTTACAAATGTATAATTATGTACAAAAATAACTGCATTCAAAAATAAAACAATGTAAAACTTTAGAGCTTACAAGTCCACTCAGTCCTACTACTCCTTCAGCCAATTGTTCTGACAAACAAGTTTGTTTACATTTGCAGGAAATAATACTGCCCGCTTCTTTTTTTGCAATGTCACCTGAAAGTGAGAACAGGCATTCGCATGGTAATGTTGTAGCTCGCGTCGCAAGACATTTACGTGCCAGATATGGTAAAGATTCATATGTCCTTTCATGCTTCAACCACCATTCCAGAGGACACATGTCCATGCTAATGATGGGTTCTGCTCAATAATGATCCAAAGCAGTGCAGACTGATGCATGTTTATTTTCATCATCTGAGTGACATGCCACCAGGAGAAAGTTGATTTTCTTTTTTGATGGTTAAGGTTCTGTAGTTTCTGCATCAGAGTGTTGCTCTTTTAAGACTTCTGAAAGCATGCTCCACACCTCATCCCTCTCAGATTTTGGTAGGAACTTCAGATTCTTAGACATTGAGTCGAGTGCTGTAGTTATCTCTCGAAATCTCACATTGGTACCTTCTTTGCATTTTGTCAAATCTGCAGTGAAATCGTTCTTAAAATGAACATGTGATGGGTCATCATCCGAGACTGGCATAACATGAAATATATGGCAGAATGTGGGTAAAACAGAGCAGGGGACATACAATTCTCCCCCAAGGAGTTCAGTCATAAATTTAATTAATGCATTATTTTTTAACGAGCGTCATCAGCATGAAAGTACATCCTCTGGAATGGTGGCCGAAGCATGAAGGGGCATACAAATGTTTAGCATATCTGGCACGTAAATACCTTGCAACACTGGCTACAAAAGTGCCATGTGAATGCTTGTTCTCACATTCAGGTGACACTGTAAATAAGAAGCAGGCAACATTATCTCCCATAAATGTAAACAAACTTGTTTGTCTTAGCAATTGGCTGAACAAGAAGTAGGACTGAGTGGACTTGTAGTCTCTAAAGTTTTACATTGTTTTGTTTTTGATTTATGTAACAAAAAAAATCTACATTTGTAAGTTTCACTTTCACGATAAAGAGATTGCACTACATACTTGTATGAAGGGAACTGAAAAATACTATTTCTTTTATCATTTTTACAGTGCAAATATTTGTTATAAAATTAATATAGAGTGAGCACTGTATACTTTGTATTATGTGTTGTAATTAAAATCAATATATTTGAAAATGTAGAAAAACATCCAAAATTTTTAATAAATTTCAGTTGGTATTCTATTGTTTAACAGCACAATTAAAACAGCGATTGATTTTTTTAATCGCGATTAATTTTTTTGAATTAATTGCATGAGTTAAATGCAATTAATCGACAGCCTGAGTAAAAATTTATGGTAGCTTAGGTACAAATTATCATTACTTGATCACATGAATAACGTGCAGTCAGAACACAGTCCAGGCCAGTAATATATATACTTGGTGCTTTAATAGGGCCAATTTCACAAAGCTGTAAACAATTATGAGCCAAATCAGCTGTGAGGAAGAATTTAATCAAAAAAAGTGAATGATAATTGGGAATCACAATCAAGGAAGAAGACTGTATTGGTTAAAATAAATACCTGGTTTAAAGGGGGAGTAAAGGCAGCTGTAAATTTTTTTTAAAAAAATAATATATAACAAATGGAAGAAAGAGGAAGTTGATAGTAATAAATATAAATCAGAAGTTAGGAACTGTAGAAAACTAACAAGGGAAACCAAAGTGCACAAGGAGAAATCTATGGTTAGCAGAGTTAAGGATAATAAATACAATTTTTAAAAATAGTAGGAACCCAAAGGGATCCTGATCATGTATTGGTCAGGTACAATGATAAATAATGAGTAAAAAGGTAGAGGTAGTCAAGAAATATTCCTGTTCTGTATTTGTGGGAAAAGAATATATGAGGCAGTCTCATCATATGATGATGATATCACTTTTTCCATCCCACTAGTTACTAGTATCTCTGGGAGATGTTAAACAGAAGCTACTGAAGTTACATATTTTAAAATCAGCAGGTCCTGAAAACTTACATTCAAGAGTTTTAAAAGAGCTGGGTGAGGAACTTGCTGGACCATTAATGTTGATTTTCAACAAGTTTTGGAGCACTGGGGAAGTTCCAGAAGACTGGAAGGAAGGTAATGTTGGGCCAATTTTAAAAAAAGTTAAAACGGAATGACCCAGGTAATTTAGTCTTGTTAGCCTGACATTGATCTCAGGCAAGATAATGGAGCAGCTTTAGTTCTTAATAATGAACTAAAGAAAGGTAAGGCAATTAATGCAAATCAACAGGGGTTTATGGAAAAGAGATCCTGTCAAACTAATTTGATATATTTTTTGATGAGATTAAAAGTTTGGTAGATAAAAAGATAATATTGTTGATGTAATATACCTAGAGTTCTATCAGGCATTTGACTTGGCACCACCTAATATTTTGATTAAAAAATGAGAATGACATAAAATTAACATGATAAACATTAAATGGATTAAAAACTGACTGACTGGTCTCAGAATGTAACTGTAATCACGGAATAATTACTGAGTGGCTCTGTTTCCAGTGGGGTCCCAAAGGGACCAGTTGTTGGTCCTACACTATTTAACATCTCTGTCAATAGCCTGGAAATAAACATAAAATCACCACTGAAAGTTTGCAGATGACAAAAAAATTGGGGGAGTGGTAAATAATGAAGAGGACACGTCACTGATTCAGAGAAATCTTGATCGCTTGGTAAAATGGGTGCAAGCAAATAATATGCCTTTTAATACAGCTAAATGCAAATCTAAACATCAGAGAACAAAGAATGTAGGACACATTGGGGATTCTATCCTGGGAAGCAGTGATTCTGAAAAAGATTTGTGGTGGATAATCAGCTGAACATGAGCTCCCAGTGTGACTTTGTGGTCAAAAGACCTAATGCAATTGTGGCATGGAATACTGTGTCCAGTTCTGGCACCCACAATTCGGGAAGGATGTTAGTAAATTGGAGAGGGTTCAGAGAAGATCCACAAGAATGACTGAAGGATTAGAAAACATGCTATGCAGTAATAAACTCAAAGAGCTCAATCTATTTAGCTTAACAAAAAGAGCAGATTAAGGGGTGACTTGATTACAGTCTATAAGTACCTACATGCGGATACATATTTAATAATGTGTTCTTCAGTCTAGCAGAGAAAGGTATAACACGATCCAATGTCTGGAAGTTGAAGTGAGATAAATTCAGACTGGAAATAAGGAGTAAATTTTTAAAGGTGAGAGTAATTCATCATGGAACAATTTACCAAGGGTTGTGATGGATTCTCTACCCCGTCAACTTTTAAATCAAGATTGAATGTTTTTCTAAAAGATCTGCTCTAGGAATTATAGTGGAGAAATTCTATGTCCTGCGTTATACAGGAGGTCAGAGCAGATGACGACAATGGTCCATTTATGAATCTATGAAGGGTAGTGTTTGCACACCACTGTTGCTGAAATGCATTCACTGGTATGCAGGGAGGAGGGTGGGGTTTTTAAAGGGGGACATGGCAGTGCTGGGGTGAAGGTGCTTTGCTGAAAACTTCACGCCTGCAGCTGGGGCAGAAATATTCCCTTTATGTTTAATCAAATATTGTGAAAAATAAAATCCAGGGCTTTTTCCCCTTCTCCACATTGGCCTAATGTTCCCTGAGTCCCTGCTAAATATACAACGGATCTGCTAGGCACACCTCCCCAAGAGAAGTTGAGTAAAATCTGTGATGAGTGGATTTCAGGGGTGCTCCTAAACCACAAAAATAGTCTCTGTTGAATTAGAAATTTTGTTTTATCCACAATCTAACATCATAAACAGAAAAGCCTGACAAGATTATTTGCTCAGGAGAAAAAATGATGATTATGACTTTGTACTGAATTAGCATTGGGAAGTGACCATTTTTCTCTCTCTCAAGTTCACTCCTACTCGTATACATGTAGTGACTACGTTAGATATACATCTGTTGAGGATGGTTTAATCTGAGCTTGGCACAGGTAAGGGAGATGATGTCTTGAGGTCCCTTCCAGCCCTACATTTTTATGATTCTACGTTTTACCACTTGGAGATCTCAGAGTTTCTTAAAACAGCTAGCCAGGTGTGCAGTAAAGCATAGGCGCTGACTTCACCTCTTTCCCATAGATGTTTGATCTCCCCTCTGCCTCCGGCTCTGCCCCCACTCCACCCCTTCCATGAGAACCCGCCCCTGCTCCACCCCCATTCCAACTCTTCCCCAAAGTCCCCGCCCCAACTCTGCCCCCTCCCTGCCCCTATTCCAACTCCTTCCCCAAATCCTCACCCCGGCCCCACCTCTTCTGCTGAGGTTCCCGCTCCTACCCCACCTCAGAGCGTGCTAATGCCTCCAAACAGCTGTTTGGTGGTGGCTAGACAGGAAGTGCTGGGAGGTAGGTGGAGGAGCGTGGACACGCTGCGCTTGGGGGAGGGAGGAGGTGGTGCGGCAGGGGGTGAGGGGAGCTTGGCTGTCGGTGTCGACTAATTAGTCGGTGTCGACTAATTTTTCCCCATGGGTGCTCCAGCTGCGGAGCACCAACAGATTCGGCGCCTATGCAGTAAAGGGAAGGCAAAACCAGTGTCAGGGTCCCAGGAAAAGCAAGACCAACAACCATTGGCTGAGAGTTCACCATTCATTTGTCACCACACCTTAGGAAGTGCTACAGGCAATATAAATTAGACCTGCTGTAAACTAGTTTCACTCTTCTCTGAATGTTCACTTTAAGGTCTGCATTTATTTGCCTACCTTTTGGCTAATACATATGGGACCAATTCATCCCCAGGGCAAGTCCACTGAAGAAAATGTTATACCAAGGTGAAATTGGAGAAGGGATGAATGATTTTGAGTGCCCAGTTCAGAAACCTTTAAGAGGCCTCATTGTGTGTGTGTGTGGGGGGGGGGAAGGGAGGGTGCTGCAGACTTTCTAAAACACTGCCCCCTTTAAGATATCTCGAATTGGGCCCTTAACAACTGATATGCAACAACAGATGCATAAGTCAATTGACTCCCATGGACGCCGTGTGAACTTATATATTTGGGGGTAGGGGGGGAGAAGAGAGATGAATCACTGCAGGAGTGTGACCTCTAACATTTTAGGCAACAGAAGAGTCCCAAGAAATAGCCTTTTTATATTAACCTATGCCAACCACATTTCAAATATAAAAACCTAAAAAAATACCACAGAATAAATTAAAGCCTGAGCTCATGCATCCAGAAATATAGATGACTGCTGGCATCTTCTCCTGCTGCTGACTTACTGTTTCACCTTGGGTAAGCCACTTATTTTGTGCCTCAGTTTCCCCATCCATAAAATCAGATTATAGCGGTGCAAAGCATTCTTAGTCATTATAACAAATGTAGATCTTGGTTCTTTCCTTTCCCTAAGAGGTGATCTATGGAAGCCACTTTCTTTCTTTTAAAAAAGTGAATTGATTTTTTTAAATCTAACTTTCCAAACGAAAATCAAAAGAAAGAATAAGGCTGGAGTTATATCTGTTCAACGGGAATCCAACATTTAAATGAGACTGCACTCACAAAAAAACAATTGTCTTACAAGGGCAATTGAAAATCAAAGTGAACGAGTATTTATAGCTACTGAGCTGCTTAAAACAACAAACTGAAACTGCAGCAGCAACCACTTCACAAAGTCATATTCTTGAAGAAGGGGGGGAGAAAAGATCAAAGATCTGCAGGCAGCCAGCTCTGCATACAAGTGGCTTTATCAGCTCTTGGCTGTGTTAAAGAGAGTCAGGCATCCTGAAAGAGAAAATATTTAATGAGGTGATGAATAACACTTCTTGGCCTTAATTATAAGGCTAGTACTAAGCAACAATAATTGCAGGATAAATTATCATCAAGAGATATTTCCAAATAAAAAAAATGCATGTCATTATCAAACAATTATTTTAAGTCTCATTTACATATAAAAAAGAATAAATGGGATATTTTTTTTTCTCCCTTCTATTTGTGGGGGTGGTGGAAATTTTCAGGGTGGTGCATGGGAATTAGATGCACAACACCCAGTATTGCTAATGACAGACTAATTCTCCTCACACCATGTTGCGAGTTGTGCATTCATGTCTGAGGGCAGAATTCAACCCAAGAAAAACTTAAATATCTTTCAGAATAGCAGCCGTGTTAGTCTGTATTCACAAAAAGAAAAGGAGTACTTGTGGCACCTTAGAGACTAACAAATTTATTTGAGCATAAGCTTTTGTGAGCTACAGCTCACTTCATCACATTCATTCAGTGGAAAATACAGTTGGGAGATCTATATACATAGAGAACATGAAACAATGGGTGTTACCCTACACACTGTAAGGAGAGTGATCACTTAAAGTGAGCTATTACCAGCAGGAGGGGGGGGGGGAAGGGGGACTGGGAGGGACCTTTTGTAGTGATAATCAAGGTGGGCCATTTCCAGCAGTTGACAAGAACGTCTGAGGAATGGTGTGGGGTACATTGGTCAAACTGGACACTCTCTACGTAAAAGAATAAATGGACACAATTCAGACATCAAGAATTATAACATTCAAAAACCAGTCGGAGAACACTTCAATCTCTTTGGTCACTCGATTAAAGACCTAAAAGTTGCAATTCAACAAAAAAACTTCAGCAGTCTCTCATTGTAGTCTGTTTTTGAATTGAAATTAATTTGCAAACTGGATACAATTAATTTAGGCTTGAATAGAGACTGGGAGTGGATGGGTCATTACACAAAACTATTCCCCCTTTAATATACCACCCCAGATTAGGGTATGTTTAATAGTGGGAATGTATGGCCTAATATCATCTCTTTGCAAAAATCATCATTAGAAAAAAATGGGAGAGAATCTAAGTTAGGGAATATTAGATGTTATGGATGGTAAGGTAGATAAATACGGAAGCCGTATTGACCTCAGCAGATGAGATTTTTAAAAGCTCAGGATTACAGGGACACAAAAACCACACTCTCTCTTGCCAGTAGATCCCAGTAGATCACTCAGAACTACAGCTGGCCAGGAAATGGTTTCCCCAAACCAGGAAATTTTTCATCTTGCAAAAATTTCCAATCCCAAATTGAAAAGTCAAAAATCTAGAAAATGTTAATGAACCAACAATTCCCCCCCAACACTCTCAAAAAAAAAAATCAGTTTGGGCCAATCAAAATGTTTTGTTTCTGTGATTTTGAATGTTTTGTTTTGATCTTGAGCGTTTAAAATGTATTTTTAGCTTCAGTTTCAAAACAGTCTTTTTGAACTGAAAAAGTGGAATTTTTCATTTTGAAAAATGTTGAAATTGTTTGCAAATTTCAACTATTTTTTCCTAAAAATGTTTTCGAAATGAGAAATTCATCAAAAACAAAAAACATCCCACAGTTTTGCTAAATCGGCATTTTCCAGTGAAAACATGTTTGCTTTAAAAATTCCTGACCACCGCTACCCAGAACAACCTCCTGAAGTATTCATAGCCCCAAAACTTGGTCTCCCTTAGCTGTGTATTATCCCCTTTCTTACTCTTCTCTCTCTGACACACACTTACATGCACACTAAGCACACGCAGCCCTTAATTTTCCATCGTGTTCCATGCTCCTCGTGCAGCCAATTACACTAGTGCAATGTGGTGTAAAACAGAGAATCAGGCCCAGGGATTGTACATATACACACACAGCGCTACACAGCAATCAGAAACTAGGGCCCTGATCCAAAGTCCAATGAAGAAAATGAAAAGACTCCAACTGACTCAATAGGCTTTAGATAAAGCCCTAGATTCTGAATGCTTAAAAGTGGAATTATTTTTAGTTACAAAACAGATTAAAATGCATTCAGTTCCACTACTTTTTTTCAGTATAAAGTTCACTGACAATGAGGCACAGTTAGTGCACTAGCTGCTGTTTCTTATGACCGAGAGCCAAGACTCTCAAAATAGAGAAAAATGCACAGTTCCTATTTCAAAAGCTCCCTCTAGCTTTCCCCAACTGTTTGTTACCAGGATTTTTCCTGATGATCTGCTAGAAAAAACAGCTTAGAGTCAAAGGTGGTCTCATCAGCCTTAGAGAAACACAAGCAGATATTGTATAACCAATTTCAAGTGGGTTTTTAATTTGTAAAAGCCACACAGTTAAGACGACACTAAAAGCCCACCCCCTTCTTTTGATTCAAGATCAAAGAGATTTTTATAAAAGTGACATAACCCTTAGATGTCCCAGAAAACCACATTTACCACTGAATTAACCAGCTTCAGTCTCCAAGCCCCTCTCTCTCTCTCTCACACACACACACAAACTAGAACAGAGGGGTTGGAGAAGCTGGTTTTATTTCAATTGTGGGCACAGCTGAAAGAAACAAACCGGTCAAGCCCCCTATAACTTAGTGCCAGCATATGATAGCCATTGTGGAGGGATAGAAGGATCTCTAAATGACAGATGTAGGATTATAGAGCCAGATCCTCAGCTGGTGTAAATCAGTGTAGTTCTATTGACTTCACTGATTTACACCAGCAAATCTGACCCAAAGGCTCCAAACTGGTAGCCTGTGGTATTGCAACAGTGGCATGCTCAGACTCTTATGAGACAAATACTCCTCTCTCTCCTTCCCCAGTGAATGGTCATAAGCTCTGGTGGCTGCATAGATGGCCTAAGAATATTGACCTGAAGAAAGGCAGAAAGAAGCAATTGGAAAAGCGGATGAGTAAAATCACACACGTTTTCAGAAACTGGAGCCTTTGTCCAATCTGTGTGCATGTACACTTGTGTTTTCAGGGACAAAGCTGGGATTTTGTGTGCAGAGTGGGCCAGACCAGTGCCTATCTAGCCACATACATGCATAAAATCTCTTATTTACATGTGCCTATACAGCAGTGTATAGACAAAGTTGGTGAGTCATTGCATGTGCAATGGTGCGTGTGGACTTGGTTTGCAAGAATGAAATCCAAAACATTTAGGACCCTGATCAGCCCCCTCTAGCAAAAATGTGGGAAGCAGCAAAATGCCCCCAAATTTATTCCCAAACAGTAAAATGTACTACACCCCAAATTGATGCACATTTTCAATGGGACCACGTAGTTTTCAGTGAGAGTGGATGTCCCAGAAGCAGCTGCACTTACATTTCTGAGTGACCTATTCCTCATGAGATTGCCTGTTCGGCCCAAACATGAATGTGATATAGCCGTGAAAAAAGCTAATGCGGTCTTGGGATGCATCAGGAGAGGTATTTCCAGTAGGGATAAGGAGGTTTTAGTACCGTTATACAAGGCACTGGTGAGACCTCACCTGGAGTACTGTGTGCAGTTCTGGTCTCCCATGTTTAAGAAGGATGAATTCAAACTGGAACAGGTACAGAGAAGGGCTACTAGGATGATCCGAGGAACGGACAACTTGTCTTATGAAAGGAGACTCAAGGAGCTTGGCTTGTTTAGCCTAACTAAAAGAAGGCTGAGGGGAGATATGATTGCTCTCTATAAATATATCAGAAGGATAAATACCGGAACGGGAGAGGAATTATTTAAGCTCAGTACCAATGTGGACACAAGAACAAATGGATATAAACTGGCCAGCAGGAAATTTAGACTAGAAATTAGATGAAGGTTTCTAACCATCAGAGGAGTGAAGTTTTGGAACAGCCTTCCAAGGGAAGCAGTGGGGGCAAAACATCTATCTGGCTTTAAGATTAAACTCGATAAGTTTATGGAGGAGATGGTATGATGGGATAACATGATTTTGGTAATTAATTGATCTTTAAATATTCATGGTAAATAGGCCTAATGGCCTGTGATGGGATGTTAGATGGGGTGGGATCTAAGTTACCCAGGAAAGAATTTTCTGTAGTATCTGGCTGGTGAATCTTGCCCATATGCTCAGGGTTTAGCTGATCGCCATATTTGGGGTCGGGAAGGAATTTTCCTCCAGGGCAGATTGGAAGAGGCCCTGGAGGTTTTTTGCCTTCCTCTGTAGCATGGGGCACGGGTCACTGGTCACTTGCTGGAGGATTCTCTGCTCCTTGAAGTCTTTGGACTACCATTTGAGGACTTCAATAGCACAGATATAGGTGTGAGGTTTTTTGCAGGAGTGATGGGTGAAATTCTGTGGCCTGCGTTGTGCAGGAGGACAGACTAGATGATCATAATGGTCCCTTCTGACCTAAATATCTATGAATCTATGAAGATGCACATGAGCAATGACAGCTGAGAGCATCAACTATTAAAATGTGGAAGAAGGGAAAGTAATGGGAATGCACTTCAGAATCCCCTCAGACATAGCACATGACACTGGAGGTAAATCAGAGGTATATGAGCGGGCTTGCTCACTAGTCTCAGATATGAATAGGTGCTCACACTGATGCTTTTGTAAGGTATTGGCTTTGGGTATGCATGTGTATGCATGTGAGTGAATGACAGAGCAGTCAAGTTGCGGCTGGCCCAAATTGGATCAAAGCCCTACTCCTGATGACACAATAGAAATTCTCTTTTTGTTCAAGCAGTAGAGACCTGTGGTTTTGGAGTTGAAGTGCCAAGGTGTAATCCTACTTCTGTAGGCGTGTGTGTATCCACCCAGCATGTAGGATTCCAGCAATCTATTCTATGTCCTTATATGACCCTTATGTGAGTATGGGTGTCTGTTTTCTGAAGCACATACATTCATTGCTCTAGATGCTGCATTGAATAGTGCTGCACAGATCTGGCCAAATTTTCAAGAGTCAGTCCAAGTACACACACCTGGACATTCCGGGTGGAAACACCAGAGCATGTGCTAATATGTCCATGCTTTGATCTAATACTCACAAGAGTGCAGATGTTAACATTTGTATCCAAAAACCCACTGCAGCTTTAACTAGCTCACTTTGTGAAGTCACATTTAGAAAGCAGCTTGCTGACAGAGATTTGGCCTTGACCAGGCCTACTTATTGGAAGGCCATTTGCATTTTTCTGCTGGAGTGCTCAAAAATGAGGAAGTATGAAACTCACTGTATCAGTTCCTCACTCATGGAAGATGGGAATGTGGTGGCATACTAGGTTACCTACTTAACCCACAGTTAGGAGTTGAAGGTGTTGGAATGAATCTCAGGACAGGAGCTAATAAAGGAGGAGAGCCCGTCATAAATGGTCTGGCTTCCACACACTGAGTGATAGTGGCAATATTCATGCCCTCTTCAAAGCTATCACCTTTGGTGGGAGTGGGTTATAGCGAGAGTGAGATCCAGCACAGCTGGTTGAACATTAGAATTTCCATCCTGCAAGAAATTCCAATACTTCAAAATTTGTTTCCATCCTGGATCTCCAACAGTGAACCACAGTCATGTGTCTCCCATCATGCACCACATTCGTTTAATCATCGGGAATACTAAGTGCTTCATGGGTGATGGAGTCCATGCAGGGACCTAGTCTGCTAAGGGTAACGGAGGCAAGAGGTACCAGAGCAGCTCAGGCAATGCAGATTAACATGAAACAGACCTGAAACGAAACATTTTGATTTGGTTCAATAAACCTGCCCCAAAATGTAACATTTCATTTCAGTTTTTCTAGTAGGCGATCAAGGAAATGTTTTGATTTTGTGCAAACCGCATTTTCTCTTGAAAAACCATTTCTACAGAAAATTCACAACCGGCTCTGGTGTCCAGCCTACCAAAAAGTCCAAGGAATGGGCTAGACTAGTGAAGTCCTTAAACACAAAACAAAAATCAAATAGCTTTTCTTTCTAGTACCTGATCTATATATTTCAACCCAATCCAACTCCCAGCGAAGTCAATAAAATGACTCTTCTCTGGCGGAAAGGCATCAAGCCCTATCTGACAAGAAAAATATGCATAAACTTGGTGTTTCTACAAAATAAATCATCTGACTCCTTCCTTTACTATTATCATCCCTACTGACTCTTCCAATTATTTTATAGCTCTTGTGAGTTACACAGATGATATATTATAACTTCATCCTATTTCTACAGGTATTCTCAGGAAACTGCAATGTCTCGGCATTAAAACAAAGCACTGCATGTTATGCAATAAAACAGAAGTTTATAATGAAGTTAAAAATTGGGAGCTTTATGAGAAAGTTAAAATTGTCAGAAGGGTGCAGAAAGATTTATTGCATTAACAGGGTGCTCTAAAATGAAAAGATTAAATAAAAAAAAGCAAAGTCTTTTATAAACCGAAGCAAACGTAGAGGCAATGTCACCGCTATTCGGCCACAAATTAGACCCATCGTTTTTGCTTTGCAGGGCCTGTCTTGCCCATGATTTTTTTCTGCACAGGAATGGAAGCAACAGAATAAAGAGAACAGGGGACTAGGCCAAAAAAAGAGATGGGGAGCACATTCCTGAAGGAGTATAAAGAGATGTACAGGGTGTCCATGTTAGGTGTGGCAGTAATATCCCTTGAGATCACCAATCCCAGACTGTATAAAGTGTGCATGAGCACGTACACACAAAGGGTAGGTCTACACTGCAATCTGTGCAGCAGAAGTGGGTATACCCACACGACTATAATGGTGCTCGCATGACAAGTGCGGATACAGCAATGTGGGCTTCAGGAGGTTTGAACAAGCATGACAGGGAACCCAGGCAGGACTCGCAATACACCATGGATTGCAGTGTAGACGTACCGAAAGGTACACCAAACAAGGTTCTCTTTAGAGTTAGGTTATTTTCTTCCCTACAGAAAATCTTCACTCTTCTTCCCTTTTAGTGGAGTTATAGTTAGGGTGACCATATTTCCCAAAGAGTGCATGGGGCAAGCCCGAGGACCTCCCCTGTGCACAGGGCTGGCTTGAGGCCCCCCTCTCCCTGTGTGGGGCTGGCTTCGCCGCATGCCCACCCACTGCCTGCCTCCTGCAGTAGGCTGGGGCTGGCGTCGATGCTTGCTGGAGCCCTGCCCACGCCCCGCTCAAACTCTGCATCCCACCCCCCTGCGTGGGCTGGCATTGCCCTTCTTTTTTTTTTTTGGCAAAAGTAGGTCTCTGTCCTGTTTGCTCGTCAGCTAATCAAGTTGGCAAGAGCAAACGGGACAAATGCCCACTTTTGCCAAAAAAGTCAGGTCAGGGCTTAAAAAAGGGACCGTCTCAGCCAAAACGGGACATATGGGCACCCTACTTTAATTGGGTTCAGCCTATGTGGGTGCCAGTGTGCACGGACACACATTGGAACCCAGTAGCAGGGTGTCAAGAGCACATGCAAAGAGCACATTTTCAGTAACGTACCCAGACCTGAAACCAGACTAGCGGGGGCCAAGGAAATCCGAGCATGCTGCCAATGTCGCTTTGCCGTAGCATTGTCCGTTATCTCACTTGAATGTTTGATTCAGCCACCCTCATATGCCTCATTGATTTGAATGGGATTACTTGCAGAGTAAATTCCTACTCAAGAGGAGTAATGATGGCAGACCCTGTGAGATGCTGAGTACCCTCAATTCCCATCCAAGGGTTCTCACTTAGCACCCTGGGAGGGGTGCAAGGCCAGTTTGCATCTATTTTTTATGTTGCTATTATTAATAAAGAAAATTAGCAAAAGCGCTGACAGAAATAAATGGTCAGAAAAGAACTCCTTCCTCTAAATTCAAAAGACTTGACAAGTATCTACCAATATACCAGATCCTCAGAAGATGTAAATTGAAGTCAATGGAGCTTCACCAATTCACACAGGCTGAAGATATGGCCAATATAGAGACGTAACCCCTCCCCCTCCAATTCCACAAATGCTTTCTGATTCAAAGTGACTAGTGTTTCCCTTTAAACAATTACATTCTCCAGCACACTCCTAACATGGGTCTTGTAGGGAACATTCTCATCTAGGAACATTTATTGTGCGTGTATGTTTCCATTTTCCTTGAGATTTCAAAAGAGTTGGGACACTTAACTTAGAATATTGTGAGTTAAATTGTTGGCTAGAAAAGACCCATTCTGAGCAAGGGAATCGTTCTGGGAGGACTTAGTGTATTTGAATTATTTAGACCCCTGCCGTTAATGTGACAGGATTGTTTCTCTCTTGCAGTAGCCTGCTGCTACAAGAATTAAAACTGTCGGGGCACGCGAAAGCCTGGGCTAGGCCTTAGTAATGAGCTTGATCAGTCAATAAATGATTTTATACTGCAAATTAAACTGTACATGCGTTTTGGGTGGTAAACACTTAGAGAATAAGGATATCTAGCTAAAGAGGAGGGCTAGGTGGGAAATAAATGTAACGCAAATGTCAATCCTTTACATCAGCAGCATGGTAGGATTTTGTAGAAAGTTTATTGCCACTGTCTTCTTTTATTTTGTCTACCTCTGCAAACAACAAGGGAACACTATTTCCACTGTATTTACACATGCATTGGGTGGAGGTGTATTTGGGCTGCACTAGCAGTGAGAAGCGTTCTAGAGTTGTGTTCATAATAATAGATGAAAGCACCAAGTTTCAGTAGGCGGTGTGGTTCAGTGGGTAGGGTGGTAGGCTTGTGGCCTCGGTTCCATTTCTGGCTTTAGTCCCTTCCTCAAAGAACTTCACTGTCTAATGTAAATGATTTGGGGCTCTGATTGCATCTCTCCATGTGTCCTGCTATCATAACTGCAATCAGCACAGACACTCAAAGTGGACACCCCTCTTACATACAGAAGACTGCATCTAGCAGGATGACCCTTCCATGCTGCAATTTACTTTTTCCTTTTTGCCCACCCCAGCCCCAGACCTGTTAACCTACCCGTTATGCTCCAAGAGCCATCTTTTTTCTAGGGAAGGGCTGGGATGTTTATCATCTTGGCAGGGGCATTTATTACCAAGATTAAAATTTTCCATGGAAAAATTCATTTTTCCTCAAAAAGTCACTTTTCGTTGAGAAAATGCTCCTATGGGAAAAAAAACAACAACAACAACTCCAGCAGCTCCGTAAAGAATCCATGGCATTCTGTCCAAAGCTAGGAGTGTTAACCCAAAGTCCTTGTCAAATTCCAACTCCAGGAGCAATATTTATTCTGCCATTTCAGTTGCAAGCATTGTTTTTCTATATGTTCTGACAAAGAAAGTGTGCTCAAACCCCCAATAGAGTCCAGCAGAGCAATGATTTTAATTATGTATTTATGCATTCATTAATTTTAAAGCTTTTAATCATCCAGCTAATAGGCACCCCTCCCATGCTCTGAGCAGCCTTACAACTTCTAATATTTACAATCTCATTAAAAAGTCATCTCAATATTGTGTTGTGTAGATGTACACTATTAAAAAATGTACCTATTTCACACAACCCTATAGTGTTCATTAGATTAATATAAATATTTTAACAGAGCACAATCACCAAAAAGTAACACTGAGTTTCCAGATTTATATCTATAGTTTGAACAAGGAAGTAATTTGCTTTTGGTCAGTTCATTGGTATTTTTCTTCTTTTCACTATAGTTAGAAAATTGGTGGGTAGTGGAGGGAGAGTGGTGTTGCCTAGTGTACATATTGACCGGATATCAAGAGACATGGGTTCTATTCCTGGCTCTTCCACTGGATTGCTGGGTGACCTTGAGCAAGTCACATTGTTTCTCTGTGCCTTGGTTTCCGCATCTATGACCTCTTTCGCAAAGCATTTTGAGACCTACTGATGAGAAGCACTCGCTATGGTTATTATTTCATGAAAATTTCATATCCAAGCCTCCTTTGTTTGGAATTTCAGTAATTTTGAATAGCAGATTAATATTTTTTCAGGTGGTTTTTATGTAGAAAAACATTGAAATCCTATGGCTACTTTAGGTAATGAAATGTGAGTGTTCTCTGTATTAGGACCACCCTAGGGGCAAGCAAACATCAGTTATTTAGTCAAAGACTTTTTCAACTCAAAGTTTAAAAAATTTTACTGAAAATCTTGGGGATACTTTGACATGAGCATTTAAATCATTGAATTGCCTATTGGTGCAGTTTTCACTTTATTTATAGCATTTTAGTACAAACTTTGTATACATCAGTCCTGGAATTAAGATGATCAGTGCAGCACATTCTGCCAGAGGAGGGCACGTCCAGGTGCTCCTAGAGCACTTAGTACTCTGGTTATTCTCAGCTGATGCATTGCCCTCCAGGGGCCACAGTCGGATGGTGCACTGTAAAGTAGCCCAGGTCAGAGGCTAATGTAGAATCAGCCCTGGGATTTGGAGGCTGCATCTCGCTCTTTTGTGATCACCGCAGGCAGCTGAAAATCAAGCCATAAACTCAATTAATTTCACCCAATTCATCCAAGTTTGAGCTAAGATCCAGTTCACAGGGACAGAGCATGCACCAAAATCCCCAGCTCTCTTCATGTACCCATGCTCTAACATGGGTCTTACACTGAGCAAGCTTCTCAACTATATGCCGTTCAAGGCTGGCACCGACAATTCAGAACCCATTTGGTATGGCAATGATTGAATGGTGGAGCAGCCAACTATTCCAGGCTTTACAATGAGTGTAAAATTTGAAAAGAGCCCAGTTATATATTGAAAGGAAATTGAGCCACAGTATATCCTTGTAAAACATAGTCAGAACAGCACAGAACACTCTCCAAATAATATGCTATTAAGTGTAGTAAATCCAAACAGTACCCTAGACACTTGGTTCAGAATGCATATTATGGATATACTATTAATGCTTGTTTTTAGCATGAAATCTATCCAACCACAAACA